>NW_010234476.1:0-2121 GCF_000690775.1 Eurypyga helias
TAACATCATAGCCAACTCAGATGAACTGTAACTGCCCCTGATTCCTGTTTTCTTAAGCCCATCATGTTTCCTGAGCACAGCCCTCTTTCCCGGACTTGGTGCGCTGTGCTTTCAAGCGAGCCCAAATATTATTTTAGGTGTCTTGCCCAGAGAAGACATACTGAGCAGGAAGTATCTGCCTTCTCCGAGCTCACTTCCCAGCGTGGTCCCCGACACCTTCCCGCTGGGATCAGAGGGATGGGCAGCATCCCCTTGTCCCATCCCAGCAGCAAGGGGCTGGGCTGGGCTCTGAGATGCGCTGGGTGACCCCCATTTACCATGGGAGCTGAGGGGGTTCAGGCTGGTACCCACACACCCTCCCAGGTCGATCAGGGATACTGCCTTCCTGGGAGCACAGGTAGCTCTGCTATGGGGCTTCGTCTGGAGGCAACATCCTTAGGAAGGGATTTGTGATGGTTTCTTGTATAAACAAACGGCTTGGATGTGCGCAGTGCTTGCAATTCCCAAATAAATGGTAAGGAAGTGTGGATTGGCCTAAGAAATACAAAACAGGGGCTGTGGTGGGCTGGGATCAGCCCACAGCCCTTGCTTGGGGCGGAGAAGCCATATGCGGCTGGGCAGCCCGCTGGAGAGGGGGAATGAGAAACACGGCCAAAACACTGCTGTCTGGCTGGAGAGGTCCCAGCCACCACCTCCACTCAGCCCACCTGGCGCTGGAGACGGCACAGGGCTTGTTCCTGGAAAAAAAAAGGTTGGAATCTCGCTGTGCCGGGACATGGATGTTCAGATGGAGAGTGCTCTCTGTGCCAGGTGAATGAACACGAAGTGCTCAGGGACGTGGTGGGTGGGTGGCACTCCAGGTCACATCATGCCGTGGGGTGGCTCGTGGCACCCGTCCATCCGTGGCACCCATCCATCCGTGGCACCCGTCCGTCTGTGGCAGCCCTCGGCATCGTTTCCTTCCAGGGGGTGATTGCTGACTTGAAGCTGAAAGGGGACCCACGAGCAGCTGAACGCCAGTGCGAGGAAGAGGAGGACGACACCGAGGAGGTGAGTGCTGGCAGCCTGGCTGGGGCAGGCCAGGAGTCTGCCGCCCCGTGCCGCCGGCTCACCCCTTGCCCCTTCTTCCCTGGGCAAACACAGGTCTCTGGTGATTTTGGCAGCGGGGCAGAAGGCGGACACCAAACCTCGGGGAAAGTTGGGGTGAGTTGGTACCCACTGGCGCTGCACTCGGCAACGGGACCCCAAGATTTTGGGATGAGGAGGGCTAGGTTCCTTTTATGGTCTAGGTCCTGGGATGCCCCATGGGGTCCTAGTGTCTGTCCCTTTTGGGAGGGCACGGGGAGGTGAATGGTGCCATGGTGTCCCTTTGTTGTTGGCACAGGGTGTCCCAGGACTGGTGGATGCTGTCCCCGTCACCTCTCCCCCTGTGGCGGGGGGGGGGGGGCGGGTGGCCCCGGGGGCGGTGGGGGCCCCCCACAGCAAGCCGAGAGGACCAGAGCGGAGGAGACGCTGCAGGTCTCTGCGGGAGGTAACGCTGGCAGCAGCATCCCCTTCCTCACTGTGCCAGTCGGCTCCGAGGCACACCAGTGGGGACGTGGCAGAACGGCCATCCCTGAGCATGACCGTCTCCCTTTTCCCTTCCCACAGGCACCGGCCCCAAAGGCGAAAAGGGGGAAAAGGGCGAACGGGGCCTGAAAGGGGACTCGGGGACTGGTGGTATCATAGGGATGGGCAGTGTCAAGGGAGAAAAGGTGGGTGAGAAAGCAGACCCCGGGGGCTCGTGGATGCCAGTGATGGGTCTGCATTTGATACCTGCTCCTCTTTGTCTGTTCCACAGGGGGAGAAAGGAGAGCTGGGTGTTAAGGTGAGCGTTGCTGGGGGAGCTGGGACAAAGCCATGCCTGCCTGAGCTGCCACCCCTGGGTACATGACACCCATCCCCGTTTCCCTCCCCTCCACAGGGCAGTGCCGGATTTGGGTACCCCGGTTCCAAGGGCCAGAAAGGGGAGCCGGGCGACCCTGGCCCCCCTGGGACGCTCTCACGGCACGCTGACAGCTCGGTGGTGGAGCAAGTCACTGGTCCCCCAGGGCCACCAGGCAGGGATGGAGCCCCCGGCAG
>NW_010234476.1:2169-2664 GCF_000690775.1 Eurypyga helias
CCCCTCTCCCCCACCCCTGCCTGCCTGCACACTGACCTCTCCCCTCTCTGCCGTCCCTAGGGCGATCCCGGTGAGGATGGCAAACCCGTAAGTGGCATGGGGAGGGAAGGGGGATGATGGGTGCTGGCCTTGCCGCCTGCTGACCCCCCACTGCTCCCCTTTGCAGGGCGATATGGGGCCCCAGGGGTTCCCTGGGACGCCGGGGGAGCCGGGGCTGAAGGGGGAGAAGGTAAGTGCCGCTGCCGGTGCGAGGGGACGGCACACGCAGCTGCCCCCAGCTTCCTCTCGCCAGCGGCTTGGTTGTGCTCGCAAACTACGGTCTCTCCTCTGTGCCAGGGTGACCCAGGCGTGGGGCCAAGGGGACCCCCAGGACCACCTGGTCCCCCAGGACCACCAGGACCCTCCTCCAAGCATGACAAGCTGGTGGGTGACCCCAGGGATATGGGAATTTGGGTGGGGGCTACTGGGCCGTGGAGGCGCGGGATGCTGCCGGCA
>NW_010234476.1:2758-4650 GCF_000690775.1 Eurypyga helias
GAGAGCCGGGTGGTGAGTGCAGGCCCCCTCCTGCTGGCTGGGAACAGGGGGACACCCTCAGCCATTGTGCCCTCCTTCTCTTGTAGGGTCCACGAGGGCCACCTGGTCCCCCAGGGCCACCTGGGGTTCCTGGTTTGCCTGGAGAGCCGGGACGATTTGGGATGAACCGCACGGACCTGCCAGGACCGCCAGGACTGCCGGGCAGGGACGGGACCCCTGGGCCCCCAGGGCCAGAGGTAAGTGCATGGGGTGGCCAAGGAGACCCATCACAAGGGCACCCCGCGGTGGTGGGGCCGTAACCGCACCCTGTGTGGTGGGGGGTTCTGTGCCTACCGGCCCCACAGGGTCTCCCTGAGCTGGAGCCAGCTCTTGGGCATCTTGCAGGGTCAAAAAAAATGGAAGAGATGGGGCAGCCGGGCAGCCAGGGCCCAAAGGAGAGCGGGTGAGTGGTCCCTGTCCCATGTCCCCCTGGGGCTCTCCCGTGGGGCAGATGGCACCACTGGGGTGCTGCGGCAGCTGCTGCTCGGTCCCCTGGCACATCTCCAGGAGGTCCTGTCTCCCTCCATCCCTGGACCGTAGAACGTCAACCTGCTCCTGAAGCAAGACAGCTTCTTCACAAAGTCTTTTCCTCCTCCTCCTCCCCAGGGCGATGTAGGCGACCTCGGCCTCCCGGGTGCACCAGGACCCAAGGTACTGTGCTGGGGCGGGTTTCTTGGAGGGGCGTCTCATGCACATTGCAAGCCTGGAGGCAGGGATGCTGCTTAGGGGGCCGCCTCGTGCCAGAGCGGGGAAGGGGATGCTGGTATTTGGGTTCCTCCCAGCGCAGAGCAGTGGCTGCAGTTCGAGGGGGCATGGACCACCCCCAGGATGCTCGCTGGGCTCCTGCCACCCCCACCTGGCTTGGGTCCAGGCACTGCTACTTCGAGAACTGGGCAGGCAAGCTGAATGGGGTGCTTGAAGTCACAGAAGAGGGTTTGATGGGGGGCTTTTGGGTGCCTGTACCCCACTGGGAAACACCCCATCTTCTGCACATCACTCTCCTGCCTGCCCACAGGAGCTTCTTTCTGCCCCGCAGCCCCGGGAGGGAGGTAAAGGCTTGCAGGGACACACGCGATCACCCTCCCCTCCCTCAGGGACCAGGCTGCCCCTTGGGATGACCTGGGCTGGGGCCAAGAGACTCAAGAATTAAGGTTTCTTAATGTTGCCGACATCAGAGGGTAGATGAGGTGACAGCGGGCGTAAGGACCGACCCTGCAAAGCGCAAGGGTGCCTGTCAGCATCCAGTGCTGAGCTCTGCCGCCGCGTCGGAGCCGGCGATGTGTGTGAAATAAAAATCACATTTGTGATTTCAGACCAGCCTCTGCTGGCCACCGTGCACATTGCACGGGGAGCCGGGTCGCGTGAGGACAGCTGGAGCCGTGGATCCCACATCCTGCAAAGAAGGAATATCCGTGCCTTATCCCAAGAGGCAGTTTGGGGATGCAGGAGGGGATGTGCTGCCCTCCACTTGCAGACTCCAGGCAGGGACTGTTGTCACCTTGTCTCATCTGTCACCTGTTATTTTCTTGTCCCTTTTGCAGGGCAGCAAGGGAGAAATGGGAGCCCGGGAGAACCGGGCTTAGCTGGCCTTCCTGGGCCCATGGGACCCCGAGGGCAGCCAGGGCCCCCCGGTCCCCCGGGACCACCTGGGCCGGGCTATGAGGCTGGATTTGTAAGTGATGGTTCCTTTGATGGGGGTGGGATGAGCCGGAGTGGGAGGCAGATGTGGCTCAGTTGCTTCTCCCCCCCCCTCACCTAGAGTGACATGGAGGGCTCGGGGCTGCCGTTCGCTGCCAGCTCCCCGGGACCACCCGGAGCCGAAGGACCACAGGGCACTCCCCTTTTCCCCCCCC
>NW_010234476.1:4672-7438 GCF_000690775.1 Eurypyga helias
ACCATGATGGCCTCTGCCATCCCCCCACGCTCATGGCCACCTTCTTGTTGCTTGCAGGGTGTGCCAGGACTGCCAGGGGTGAAGGTGAGGAGCACTCCAAACGCCTTCCTCGCCTTTGCTGGAGCCAGCCACAGGTGCCTGGCTCCATACTTGCAGCTCTGATACCTCTTTCCTTGCAGGGGGAGGTTGGCAGCCCTGGGCAGCCCGGCTTGCCGGGACCAAAGGTAGGAGTGTTGGGACACTGGGACAGGCTGCGTGCAAGCATTTGGGGATTGCAGGGCACTGGGTAGGATCCCTGTGCTCCCCAATCTCGGGCTGCCGGAAGGATACTCCGTACTGCATCTTGCCCTTTCCTGGGCCTTGTTGCAGGGAGATGCTGGCATGCCTGGCGTGGATGGCCGCCCTGGCCTGGAGGGCTTCCCTGGACCACAGGTAGGAGCCTCAGCCCCCTCTCCAGAAGCCTTGCTCCAGGCAAGACACCCTTGCTCGCTACAGGGTCACTTGCAGCAGCTACAACCCCAGCATCCAAAATCCATCCCCAGCAACCCAAATCTATCCCTAGCAGTCAAATTCCACTCCCTGCCCTGGTGCTTTCAGCTGTTGCCCTGCTCTGGGACTGGGCTCACTGTGTGCCAGAGGTGCTGATGCTGCTTTGGGGTCCCATCAGCTTGCCAACCTGCTAGCCAGCACCTCCACCCAAAAGCATCCCTCCCTGGCTTGCTGCCCGGCCTCGCAGGCAGCAGAGGGGTGGCCTGAGACGCAGGCAGGAGGGGGTCTCCCCTTGTCAGCCAGGGTCTGGCTGCATGTGCTGCCAAGCAGGATACTCACCCTTGCCTGCCTCTCCTTCCAGGGACCCAAAGGCGACAGAGGCAGCCCCGGCGAGAAGGTAGGTGCCACCAGGCTGGGGACGAGGCACAGCTAGCAGCAGCCCTGTGGCTGACGGCTTCTGTCTTGCAGGGCGAGCGAGGTCGAGATGGTGTGGGGCTGCCCGGCCCCCCTGGTCCACCCGGTCCCCCTGGACAGGTCATCACTGTCTCGAGTGAAGATGTAAGTGATGACTCCTGGCTCCGATGCAGCTGGGGGGGAGCTAAAATTGGGCTGAGGAGAAGGGCCTGCCCCTCATGGTGCAGGGAGACTGAGGGAGACCTCTCCAGGAGTTCTGACCACTTCAGAGGAAAGATCAGGGTGAAACCCCCATTTTTTCCTCTTTTTCCAGAAGTCTTTGGTGACTTTGCCTGGTCCAGAGGTAGGTGTCCCGTTACAACCCACATCCACCCCTCGGCAGTGCCAGGTGGGCACCTGGTTTCTTGGAAAGGGGGGTGGAATTGCTCTTACAAGCATCTCTGCTTCTCTCTGCAGGGCAGACAGGGTCACGCCGGCTTCCCGGTGAGTCGGTGACAGGGCTGGGGACTGCAGGGCGATGGAGGATGGGGTTTGGGGTCTACCTTTTGTGGATCGGGGCTGAGGTGGGCTCTGTGCTCCTCCCTGCAGGGCCCGGTGGGACCGAAAGGAGAACGGGGGTCATCTGGTCCCCAAGGTTCCCCAGGGTTGAAGGTAACTGCTTCGGGCCACCTCCCGAAGGAGGGGTGGTCACACTCTGGGTCCCCCATCCTGCCCAGTCACCGGGTCCCAGCGGTGATGTCACCGTGGGAGAGGGCCTGGTCCCTCCATCTCCCCTCATGCCTCCTCTTCTCTTGCAGGGGGAGAAGGGGGAGCCCGGTGTCATCATCAGCCCTGATGGGACCGTAGTCACTGCAAAGGTGAAAGGAGAAAAGGTGGGTGCGCGGCAGGGATGGGGGTGCAGCTCATGCAGTGGGTGCCGGGTGGTCCTGGTGGTGATGTCCTTTCCTTCTCTGCTGTCTGCAGGGGGAGCCAGGGCTGCGGGGACCGATAGGACCCTCGGTAAGTCACCATCTTCATCCTCCTTGGGACACAGGGAGGGACAGGGCTTTTCCAGGGCAGAGGAGGGTGGGGGGTGACCCTGCTCCAATCATCCCCATCCTCATCTTCTCTCCCCTCCAGGGTCCCCAGGGACGAACAGGGATGAAGGGAGAGATTGGCTTTCCAGGCAGACCCGTAAGATCCGCTCTCGGTTTGTTTGTCCCTTTGGCTGTTGCCTCCTCTGCCGCATCCCCCCACCCCACGGGCACCTCTCGCACCTGCCGAACCCCTGTGGTGCCGAAGGTTGGGGGTGATGCCAGAGCTGCTGCCAGGGTGTCGCCCCAGGGCTGGCGGGGGGGCAGGGACAAGGCTCATCTGTGCTGCTCATCCACAGGGCCGTCCCGGCATGAACGGACTGAAGGGCGAGAAAGGTGACCCCGCGGATGTCAGCAGTGTGCTGGGCTTGCGGGTGAGCGCTGCCGCGGGCCCCCCACCCCGTGCTGCTGAGGGGACACGGAGGGACCCAAATCCCTTTGGGAACGGGCACATGCCTCCCTCTTTCAGGCAGGGCATGGCCCCACTGTCCCCCCTCATGGGGAATGTCCACTTTGTAGGATGCTGACACATCTTCTTTCCCCCCCACAGGGTCCCCCGGGACCCCCAGGTCCCCCAGGCCCCCCCGGCCCACCTGGCAGCATAGTCTACGACAGCAGCAACGTGAGTAACAGCACAGTCACTGTGGTGGGGATGCTGAGGGCTGGTGACTGCATCCCCTCAGTGTGTCCTGCCTGGATGGAGGGGATGGAGGTCCTCTGGTGGCACCCTGTCCAGGGCTGGCATGTGGGACTTCCGTCAGCATCACACTGAGTAGGGGAGTCCCTGAGG
>NW_010234476.1:7498-8601 GCF_000690775.1 Eurypyga helias
GCGTCAGCATCCCACTGAGTAGGGCAGGCCCGGAGGTTGCTGCCAGCTCTGCAGACACTTGGTTTGCATCCTTGCAGGCTTTCAGCGACTCTGGCCATCCTGCACTGCCAGCCTTCCCTGGTAAGGGGGTGTCCCTCTCCCAGGCCCCTCAGGGCGGTTCAGAATCCCCCCCAAGCAAGGCAGGGTGGGTGGGGAAAACCCCTCTGTTAGAGCTGGGGCTGGGATGGTGTCTCTCTGCTGCTCCTCACAGGTTTCCACCAGTTTCCAGGACAAAAAGGGGAGAAAGGTGATGCCGGAGCCCCAGGACCCCCAGGTAGGTGATCCATCCCCATGGGCAGGGGTGGGCAGGGGATGGCTGGTGCCCACCCCAGCTCTCCTCTCCCCTCCTCTCCCTCTCCACAGGCCACTTCCCTTACGACCCAAGTCACTTCGGTACCAAGCTGCGGGTAAGGTCTTTTCTGTCTCATGGGGCCAGCACCCACTGTGATTTGGGGTACTGGGGCGCACCCTGGCCACTCACCCTAAAACTGTGCCATCCCGCAGGGTGACAAGGGGGAGGCAGGTCCCAAAGGGGAGAAGGGTGAGCCAGGCAGCACCCCACTCTATGGTCCCAGCATCTCCGGGCTACCAGGGCCTCCAAGGCCCCAGGGCTACCCCGGGCGGCCGGTGAGGACCCCATGGTGCAGGGGGTGAGGGGGGCATGGTGGGGACAGCATCCCCCAGTGCTTTGCTCCAGGGATGCTCTCTCGCACTGCCTAGGGTCCCAAGGGGGACAGTATTGTTGGGCCACCGGGGCCTCCTGGACCTCAAGGCCCCCCCGGTGTTGGATATGAGGGGCGGCAAGGTCCCCCTGGCCCTCCCGGGCCCCCTGGTCCACCTTCCTTCCCAGGCCCTCACAGACAAGGTGAGTACGTGTGCCCTCACATCCCTCCCTGCCACCCCTGCATCCCTTCCTACGCTCCTCCTCATGCCTCCCCATGCTGCAGCCCTCTCCATCTCACACTTCTTCCTCCCAGCTATCAGCATCCCTGGTCCCCCCGGACCACCAGGACCCCCTGGACCACCAGGCACCAGCGGGACGTCCTTGGGGGTGAGTTGGGGCT
>NW_010234476.1:8724-8985 GCF_000690775.1 Eurypyga helias
AGCCTCGTCTGCGTGACTGACCGCCAAGAGCTCTACGTCCGCCTGCGAGGGGGCTTCCGCCGTGTGCTGGTGAGTGGGAAGGGGGCGGAGGGGGCATCCCATCTTGGGTTGCACTGCCCAGCTCTGAGGGGATGCAGACAACGTCACCCTGGGGTTTCAGTGGCATCTTTAGGGGAAGCTTGAGCATCCCCCACAACCCTTGCACAAGAAGGAGGGGGGTGGCTGGGATCTGATTTGCCATGTACTTGCAGCTGGAGGAGC
>NW_010234477.1:0-335 GCF_000690775.1 Eurypyga helias
CGCGTGTCCTGCTGGTTCTTGGGGGGGACCCTCACACATGGTGGAGCCGGGGGGTGGCCACCCGGCTGGGGATGGCAAGGCTGAGCTTCAGCCCGTGTGCGCAGGGTGGTCTCCCCACCTCACAGCGGGGCTGGCTGGGGTCCTGGGGAGGCTGAGGTGGGCAGCCACCCCGCAAGGCGCCCCCAGTTTTTAGGGGGTGGGGGGAGCCATGCCCATCGCACCAAGGGGCTCAAGGCTGGGCTGCTGGTTTGTGGGGAGGGGGTCTGACTGCGGCTGAGTGGTTCTGGGGGGCTCCAAGGAAGCTGGTTGGCCCTTGAGGGGGTCTCGGAGGACCG
>NW_010234477.1:383-5496 GCF_000690775.1 Eurypyga helias
GGACCTGGGGTGGGGCTGCTTGGTCCTGGGGGAGCTCAAGGGAGCCCTGTTGGAGCCGGGGCCCATGGGAGCAGCCCAGCATTGCCAGCTCTGGGGTCTGCAAGGTGACACCGGTGCTGAGCATCCTGCTGTGGGGCTCCTTCCAGCGGCCCCTTGGAGAAACAAGATGGGGAGGGAGTTGGAGTGGGATGGGGCATGTCCTGGCTGTGGGGTTTGCTGGGGAGAGGGGCGGCCATGTAGACGGGAGGCCTGGGGGCTCATGGACCACCACCCGTCCACACCTTCTGGAAAACCTCTTCACACCCACCCCTGAGTGCCACCGACACCCAAGGTGGGAGAATTTCGGAGGCAGGTGCTATGGCAAAGGTGACCAAGTAACGCAGGCTGTCACCCCACCTCCGCGACCTGTCCCAGTGTGTCCCACAGGGACGGCTGAGGAGCTTGGAAGCGGGACCCCCGCCACGTGGGAGGAGCTGGCCTGGCTGGCCTGTGCTGCGTTGGCCATACCTGTGAGCAGAGACACCTGTCTGAGCTCTGGGCGATGCTGTGCCTGGGGTTCGGGGGGCACTCCCACTACACGGGTGATGGGGGGGAGCTGGAGATAGGGGGGGCTGGGGTGGTGGTGACCCCCAGAGACATGTGGGTCAGGGGCCTAAATCCTTCCCCAAGGGTAGCAGAGTGTGGACCATGAGGAGAAGGCTTGAGAAAGTCGAGCCTTGTCTGGCTTCCCTGGCGTATCTGACCACAGCAACAAGTTCTCTGGGTCGGGGAGATGTTTCTGTTGAGGTCCCAGCTGGGAGGCTGAAGGCATTCGGCCACAGACAGGTCGTGACGTGCCGGGACCTGGAATGTAGATGTGTGCTGACAGCACGGGTTTGCAGGCAACACGGAGAGCCTGTTAAGGTCTGTCTACCCAGAGACCTTGCCTGAACAAGCGATGCCGGGAAGGTGGAGAATGTCCATGGGGCATGGGCATCAAGCACCGTCTGGTGTGAGCCCAGGTCCCTCGCCCGTCTGCTGACCGGCCGTGAGATCAGTGATGCCCCTGAGCAGAACGTAATGCTTCTACATGATGGAGAGCCCTCGTTTCAGGTGACACTACTGTGAGTTTGGAGGCTTTTGTTGGTTTTCTGTAAGTGTTCTCCCGTAGCAGCGGTGGTAGAACATCCAGGCCATCCTTTCGAGGCTGAGGTAGAGGGTGAAGGAGTACTGAAAGGCCAGCCACCCCGGACATTCTGAAAGGCCACAGGCAAAGGCCGGCCTGAGGCGGTTTCACCATCACCAGAGGTTGGGCTATGGCACGGTCCTGGAATCTCAGGAAAGGCCGGGTCTTTGTTCCCAGAATATGTCTCTCAAGTTCCCAGGAGAAAGGAGCAAGCCTTGCCCTGAGGCGAAGGAGCTAAGGTGGCCACTGTGATCCGAGAGCGCGTGACTTGTGTCCCTTTTTGGACCTGGGACTCGTTTCCCTCTTTAGACTGATTAATAAAGGCAATTGTAGAACATGAAATCAGTAAAAGGAACAACAAATGGAAAAAGAGGCGGATTGATGACTGATGTAGTAATTATTTTATTTGTAGAGCCCAACTAGGCCGAGCAGAGCGCCCAAAGGTAACACCCAACGAGAGAGAGGTAGAAATAAATACCAAAACGTAAAAATCCCAGGAGTGGTAAGGGTTTGGGTCTGGCAGGGGCCTCCCCTTTCGGCCTGTGAGGTTTTAGGGGTCGGTGTGTGGTCAGGAGTGGTAAACGGTCAGGCTCTACGGATGCCTGTGGCTCTACAGCAATGCCGTTAGGGCGAGTCATGCGAAGGAATCTGGTGGCTGGATGTTACGTGAGCCGCCAGAAGCTTGTACAGGCGTTAGCTAACGTTAGCAAAGGTGAAAAAACAGACCCAGCCCGTAGCCGAGTTTTGGCAGCAGAGAGAACCTGTCAGAGAGGCACGTTTTAGCCAAATAAATGGGCAGAGTAGCTGCGATGCGTAGCTGCGCCTTTCAAACGCTGGCCGCTTTCAAATCTTTTCCCTAGGTTGTTCCAAGCTGAGTTTTAAACTGGCCATTGGTCATGTGAAAGCTTTGAAGCAGGTCAGGGTGCGAAAAATGGAATAAGGATTGCTGAAAAATGGAGTAAGGTGTCAACGGCGACGTGCATTTAAAAAACCTCTTTGTGAGCAAGATGGTTGTTACACTGAAGCATGAGATGCAAAGGGAAAAAATCATAGAATCATAGAACGGTTTGGGTTGGAAAGGACCTTAAAGGTCATCTAGTTCCAACCCCCCTGCCATGGGCAGGGACACCTTCCACTAGACCAGGTTGCTCCAAGCCTCATCCAGCCTGGCCTTGGACACTTCCAGGGATGGGGCATCCACAGCTTCTATGGGCAACCTGTCCCAGTGCCTCCCCACCCTCTCTGGTGAGATCCTAAAAGGTAGGTGTGATGGCTTTTGTTGGGATCGAGTTAAATCTCTGCGCAGTAGCTAGCGTGAAGCTCTTTTGGATTTGCACCGACAAGAACGTTGATGACACACAGATGTTTTAGCTGCTGCCAAGCAATGCTTACATTTAGCCAAGGACCTCCTCCCGTTGTCCCCAGCTGCTCCTCTGCGAGAGGCTGGGAGGGGACACAGCCAGGATGGCTGACTCAAGGGATGTTCCATGCCAGAAGGCATCATGCTCACTATGGAAGTTGGGGGGAGTTGACCGAGGGGTCAGGTCTGGATCTCACTGCTCAGGGACTGACTATGTATCTGGTGGTGGGTGGTGAGAGATTGTGTCATTTGGGGTTTTTTATGTTACTTGGATTATATAGCAGTAGTAGTACTCTCATTACATGTTATTTAGTACTGTTAATATTCATAGTGTTGTGAGTTTGTTTCATTGTGTTGCAATTATTAAACTCTTTGTATCTCAACCCATGAGTTTTCTTACCTTTTCCTCCAGTTCTCTCCCCCAGCCCACAGCAGGAGGGGGGAAGCGGCGGGGTGGCGCGTAGTAACCACAACAGCAGAGTACGGCTTCCCTGTTGGGCTGGACCGATGAAGCTTCGGAGTGGCCCAGTCTCACGGGGTACGTATTGATGTGATGTGATGCGAAAGGCTGGATGTCCCTTGGCAGAACTTTCCCTCTGTGCAACGTCTGAAGACGGTGAACTTCAGACCTGGAGTTTGTATTTCTCTTGGATGATCCAAAAGGATGAAGGTTTTGGAACAGCCATCTGTTTTAATCCTTTTGCATTTAGGTCTTTGTTTGCGGCTCGGTTTGAGGGTGCAGTCACACCACCTAACGTTCAAAAGTAGCGCATCTGGGTAGTCAGGTAGACGAGGCCGAGGCGTCGTGCTCTAGCCAAAATCTGAGACAATGGCCTCAAAGTTGCATGGCCAACGTCGTGTCTTTAGGACAAGCAGTAAAGCCCGAGGCTTTGATGGGATGTGGCGCAGGTCACCCTTGAGGAAGCGTCGTGACTAAACGGTGAAGCCTCCAACGCTGCCATCGATCCAAAATACTGGAAGGTACAGTGGGAAAGTGAATTCTGTGGATGTCGTCTAGGGCAAGGGAGAAACTGTGACCTGTGATCCGTGGAGCAACCTTCCATTAGTAAAGGTTCCCGTGGCTTTCGGAGTGAGGGGCAACTGCACAGGCACCTCTGAATCGAGCAGCTGGTGAAAGAGGGAGCGAGGGAAATCCCCATGGTGCGCAAGCAGCTAAAGTACCACCTCCAGGGAGGCGTTGTGTTGTTTTGGGTGGCTCATAACACAGGAGAAGGCAAAGCCGTAGCAAACTACGGCCACGTATCGTAGCGAACAGGAGCGGGTGGAAGCGGCGAACAATAGCTGCAGATCGGAGCACTCTAGGCAGGGTCACCCCGGAGCCTTCATGGCGTTGCCTGCTGTAGAAGGGGTCCCCGAAAATGTAGCCCCTTAACCGTACCAAAGGTTGTAGTCCAACCAAACGGTCCGGAGATGTTGGTAAGAGAGGGTTTCACCTTTGGTGCCTCTTTTAAATTGTCCTATTGCGATGTACTATAGGAACTCATGGATTATAGAATGTTACATGTTCTGACAGGGTAACGTGATGCTTACGGATTTCTGTAGGTTAAAGAAACTCTGGGAGACTCCGAGAGATTCCTGGAGATGCTTGTAAAGCTCCTCTTTGGTTTAGACAGTTTATGAATTTTTAGAGATTCTCTGAAAGATGTCTTTGAGAGTAAAGGAACTCTCATAAGATACTCTTGGAGATTCTTGGGGAGTCCTGCAGATTAAAGGACCTGTCATAGACTGTAGATTTTGAGAAATTCTTTCAGAATCTTTGAGATTCACGGGACTCAGACTGTTATGGATTCCTTTAATGTCCTACATTCTTCGAGATTCCTATAGATTGTTATGGATTCTTGTAACATAAGGAGGCTCTTAAAGTTTATGTATCGTTATACAGTATTTTTTTTTAAATATGGCAAGTTAGAGATCCTATTGATCATGGACTCTTACAGGCTCTTATGCATTTGTAAAGGGGACAGTGACTCTGAGGGATTCTTCGGTATTTCTGTAGGCTGAAGTAGTTGTGATAGATCCATAGAAACTCTTACATGTTGGAGAAATTCTTAAAGGGGGGATTTCTGTAGGCTGAAGTAATTGTGACAGATCCATACAGATTCTTACTGGTTGGAGAAACTCTTAAAGGTTATAGAGTGTTAGTCTGTTCCAGGTTCTTGTAGGGTACAGACACTCCTAGGCGGTATTTCTGTAGGCTGAAGTAGTTGTGATAGATCCATAGAAACTCTTACATGTTGGAGAAATTCTTAAAGGTTATAGTGTTACAGTCTGTTCTGGGCTCTTGTAGGGTACAGACACTCCTAGGTACGAAGGTTTCTTCTAGATTCTTGTGGAATCTGATGGGTGAAAGGAACTCTTGGAGTCAATGGCTGCTTTTCCATTAGAGACACTGTTATAGTGTTCAGCTTCCTATTAATGTCCCGCGGATGAAAGATGGTGTGGTTAGAGATTCCTAGAGGTATAGATTGTTACCGTTTCCTACAGATGAAAGAAAGTCATGTAGAGGAGATTCCTAGGGATTCTAAGAGAATCTTGTAGCTTCTTACAGCTTGTGGCAGATGAAAGAA
>NW_010234477.1:5522-13949 GCF_000690775.1 Eurypyga helias
TCCTATAGGTTTAAGGCACTCCTATGGATTCCGAGCACTATGAAACTGTTACAGCTTAGACGTGTGGAGCGTCTTAGGGATTCCTACAGATTGTTAGAGGTAATTAGGGATTAAAGAAACCCTTATTGATGAGAGGTTCTCTGAGGTTTTGAGAGTAAACTTGAGTTTCAAGAAACCCTTATTGATTATAGGTCTCATAGGGTCTTAAAGGTTAAAGTAACTCTGACATTCAGAGATTTGTAGAGATCAGACACTCCTACGGATTCCTAAGGAATCCTATGAAGAAACTTTTATTCGTTATCCATTCCACTTAGGTGCCAGACCTGGATTCCATTGACCAGTTATCCAGGCAACAAAGGACAGAAACATGGCAATCGCCAAAGAACGATACTTGGAGGCTCCGGGCCGGCACGCGCACCGGCGCAGGGGCTTCCTTCACCACCCCTGCTCCGTCCCAGTCTCTTGCATCAGCACGGCATCAGGCTCCATCTTATCTCTATTTCACAGCAAGGGTAGAACTCCCAGACTCTGTTTCTTGGGACAAACATCATCAGACAGACAAAGGCCAGCGGGCGCATCGATGCCGAGTCATGGCAGGCGCAGATTTCATCCGGCTGCGGGGAGGAAACTCCCGCCTGGTGGCGACCTGGGAGCCCCCCCGTCATTTGCAGGCGAAGAAGAATTTTTTCCGCAGAAAGTTGAAACAGCCAGGGATCTGCTTGTACCTCCCCTTGGCAGAGACGGCGTTTGCCACCTGAGAAGGGAAGGAGAGGGGTTGAGAAGCGAGATGCGACCTCTTGCGGGATTCACAGCTGCAGCAAGGACAGGGAATGGGACTGTGGGACGGGAGAGCGGGGAAGTCTCCTAAAATGAGACATTTTTGCCAGCAAAAACAAGGGAGATGGAGGGAACACAAAACCCCGGCCAAACCAGCCTCCAGCAGGTGCCACTCAGCATAAGCCATGGCTCTCATTTTCCTTCAACAAAAATTCCCTTTTGACCCATCCTGCGGCCGTGCGACCCCAAGGTCGCTTCCCTTGCATCCAACAGCAGCCGGCGCAGAGTCGCGCGCTGCTCCCTTGAGATCAACAGCTGTCCTATCGATCATGCCACATGCCAAAGAGCACACCTTCCCCGAGGGCACGATCTGCCCAGGCTTGCGACGCTGCCCCACGCCCCGTCAGCTCCAACTTTTGTGGATGGGACAAGCTATTTGTGCCATTTTTAAGCTATTTCCTTGGAAAAGATGAAAGCCTGTATGTGCAGGGCTACATCTCACTGGAAAAGCCTCGAGGTAGCTTTTGGCAGATTGAGGCCGGACACTTTCTTCATGATTAGACCTTGCCCCAGCAGCGCCGATTCACCAATTTGTCAAGTGAATGCTCAATAGTGCTGGTCCTTTCCCAAGTGTGTCTCCGTGCCCCGACCGATGGCAGCTCTACTTAATTCATCACGGCTACATGAAGCAGGAAGAAGACATTTACCCGCAGCAGCATGCTCAGCAGATCTTCCGAACAGGCATACTGCTCCAGCATGCTGTCCAGCGTTTCCACGTACCAGGAGCCAGTCGACGCCTCCCTCCAGGACACAAAACCTTCAGAGAAAGGATGACATTACCACTAAAGCCACTCTTTGTTCACCGAGTGACTGCCACTCCCTGGGCTCCATCTCTGATGGCGCCTGCCACCCCCAACTGCTCGCAAAGCTCCGACTTTCTCACTGCTTCCCCTGTGCCCGACAAAGGATTCATCCTGGCCATCTCACCTGGGAAAGTGGAGTAGGAAACCAAGATGTCGCTGGGCGTAGGCAAACTGGCTACGGCGTCCGGCTCATCCCCATTGCCGGCTGGAGGCTGAAAAGGTCTGGCATCCGACTCCAGAGAACCTCTGGGAGCTTCGTCACCAGGTGAATTACAATCCACAACAAAGCCTCGGTCTCTTTGTTCTGCAGAAAGCGGAAACAAGGCACTCCCTGAAGCTCATCTCACCCAAGCATTCCATGATTGTTACCCAAAGAGAGGGGTGGGCAAAAGGAAAAAAGAAACCAAATAAAGGCTCTGTGACAAAACAAAGCTGTTTGGCTCCTCAGCTGCACTGGTCGAGTCAGAGCCGCAGGCCCAGGCAGTGAAACCGTTGCAGTGCACGCAAATCAGAACCACCCTCCTACGAGAGGTTGGCATCTGAGTCCCCAGACTCAGCCCATGCTAGTGGTAAGGACGCGTGGCTGAGAGAAGCCCACTGGAGAAACGGGCGACGAACAACAAAGGAACGATAAGCTGAAGCCGAACGGCCTCTCTGAAGCTTGCTTACACCCAACGGCCGCTTTCCTTCAGGAGCTAAAGCAAAGATTCACCTCCACCACAGGCCTGGATGAAGAAGAGTTTGGGTTTTCCTCTCAAACTCGGGCAATGGGACCCATTGAAATAGTTCACAATCTTTTCTATCGGAATGGGTTTTCCATCCGTTCCATAGACGGCGCCGGGAAACTGAATATGGCTTGTCTGCAAGAGGAAAATCCAGGAGCTAGTAACGCAGAAGGTGAGGCCAGCTCCGAGGGAGCCTGCTGCCCATCGGGTGCTCTCTCCACTGTCTCTCTGTAGCCGAAAGTTACCGGAACCAAACTCACTTCCTCACCTTCACTGCATGCACCAGGTGAGGGGCCACCTGGCTGTCATCTGAAACGCACTAAAACCCAGCGATCCGATGCCTCCTATTACCCAACTCCTATCCCACCTCCTCCAGCACCAGGCTGCTTGATCCACCAGAACACCAGGCACATACCACACACCGTTTTCCTAACGACTGCTCACCCCTCCTGGGCCTTTGAGGTCTCGGACTTGTGATAAACAGGTTTTGTAACCAACAGCATGTCCCCAGTCAGAGCTGGAGTGACGGGGGACTGAACGACCATGCTACCTCCCTTCGCTCTCTGCCTGCTGTTCAGTTCTGAATTCTACACCCTGATCCTGAAACAGAGAACCCCTGTCCACAAGCCATGCTGGACCAGACAACACCAGAAAAGCTCCCATCTTCTTTAACCCGGATACAAGAGCGTAACAGCGCTGACTGCTTCCCTCCCACCCCTGCGCGGGACGGCAGCGCAGGGGATTACCCTCTTCCCACATGGGCGGCCGGTCTAAATGGCCAAGGGAGAGGTGCAACGAACCCACCTGACAACCGTGGGAAAGGATCACCACGATGCAGCAGTCTGAGGTGCCATGGTCCTGCCGCGCCAGGCTCTGAAGCTCCACGACCATTTCCTACATGGAAAACATCACGGAAAGAGTTTTATGACCCGTACCTTGGCCACTGGGGACTGCCAATCCCTCTGCCGTGGGATAACAGGCATCCACGTACAGGCGTCAAAAGCCAGTGGGAGAGAGCGAGTCTTGCAGCAGCTCTGCCCACGTCAGTCGCTGGAATGACGTGGATTTCTCGTGCCAGCGGCTGCACGCAGCACAGGGGCCGTCAGCACTACAGCGGAAACACAGCCTCAGCCACTTCCCTACAAATCACAACCGGGACGCAACGTTCCCACAGCAGGGTGGAAACGCGCAAGGTCCTTTCTCCTTCCGCAGTTGTGGCGTGAAAATGAAATAAGAGGACGACAGAGGTTGATTATTTCCTTGCGCAACACCGGCTGGGGATTTCAGCACACAGCCGACACGGGGGTACGTCCCGTAACGCGCTCCCAGGGACTCGCCTCTCGTCCCTCGTGTGAGCTGGGCACCACCAGCCTCACCTGGGCTTCAAGATTCCGCCGGGTCAGGACGTTGAAGCGCAAGGCCTTGAAGCGCTTCTCCAGCTTCTCGCAGTCCACGTCGGAGCCCACTCGAGTCGACAGATCTGAGTGTCTGCTGAAGTTAACGTTGTTGAGGATCAGGCAGTGTCCACACGGGTCCGCTTTCAGCTCATAAACCTGGCAGACACACGTCGCGATTACACACCCTTGTAGTCAGAGGCCTTGCTGGCTAATCCGGCCGCATGCCACGCCAACGAGAACGCGAGTCCTTAAAGCAGCTCCTTTTGCAGCTTTTTCATTTCTCCGGGCCCAGGGTCAGTGTCGTGGCTTAGCCCCGGCCAGCAACAGAGCACCACCCAGCTGCTCACTTGCCTCCCCCTTCCCTCAGTGGGATGGGGGAGAGAATCAGGGGAAGAAGGTAAGAGAACTTAGGGGGTGAGAAAAGAACACTTTAATAATCGAAAATAAATGAAAAAAAATAATGACACTAATGCTACTACTAATGGTAGTAATATGTGTAATGAAAATAATACTGGTACCAATGATGATAATATGTCATGAAAAATAAAGAAAAAAGGGAAGGAAAAAAAAACCGTGACACAACCACTCACCACCAGCCAACCAATGCCCAGCCAATTCCCCACAGCGATCGTCCCTCCCAGCCAACTCCCCCAGCTTCTACACCGAGCGTGACGTTTGATGGCGTGAAACATCCCGCTGGCCAGCTGCCGCCTTCTACAGCAGAAGCCTGAGGGGACAGGGCCAGTACGAGAAACCAAAACCATCCTGAATTTCATACAAATGGTGCTTGACAACAACTAAAACCAACGTAACACTAGGCTCAGCACAAATTCAAACCAGTCCTGCACTAAAAACATGGGTGTGTTACGAACATTCCCATCCACACGCATCCAAAACGCAGCCTCGTACCAGCTACTGCAAAACAATTAGCTCCACCCCAGCCAAAATCAGCACATACTGACAGGATCCAGCCCCCCCACCCCTGTTGTTACCGGCAGCCAGGGAATGCCAAACGACCTGCTAGATCCATGACTGCCTGTCTGGAAAACCGGCCGCTTCTTTACCCGCAGCGGCTCTGGTGGCAAACAGAAGTTTCCAGGAGTCTTTTTGGGCACTGTCATCAAACCTCACCCACGGAAGGAGCTGAGAGAATGGGAAGATAAATCTCCCAGAGACCCCTTTCCCATCAACGGTGCCGCAGGCGTTTTACCAGTGCTGCCCGAACGGCCGCACTGATACGGCCACCAGCCTCGGGCGTACGCAGCCCGGCTATTCCCTCCGCGTCGGAGGGCTGCAGGCTATCAGGCAGCAGCTCCAGACGTAATCACAATCATAGAATCACAGAACGGTTTGGGTTGGAAGGACCCTTAAAGATCATCTAGTTCCAACCCCCCTGCCATGGGCAGGGACACCTTCCACTAGACCAGGTTGCTCCAAGCCTTATCCAGCCTGGCCTTGGACACTTCCAGGGATGGGGCATCCACAGCTTCTCTGGGCAACCTGTCCCACTGCCTCACCACCCTCTCTGTGAAGAATTTCTTCCTGATATCCAATCTAAACCTCCCCGTTTTCAATTTGTACCCGTTACCCCTTGTCCTGTCACTACAGACCCTTGTAAAAAGTCCTCTCCCAGCACCCTTGTAGCCCCTTCAGATACTGGAAAGCTGCAATGAGGTCTCCTCGGAGCCTCCTCTTCTCCAGGCTGAACAAGCCCAATTCTTGCAGCCTTTCATCACAGCAGAGGGGCTCCAGCCCTCTGATCATCTTCGTGGCCTCCTCTGGACTCGCTTCCCCAATCAATCCCCACTTCCCGATGCCCTGAGGCACAACGCACGTGTTTGTTAGTGTTTTCCTGGCGCCCGTCTCTCAAGGCTGGCGTTACAAAGTCTACGCACCACTTCGCGGGCAGCGTGCGACTCGCTGCCTTCGGGAATAACCGGCGGCTTTGCCGGGAACTGCTGAATCTCACGCTTCAGTTCTGTGTTATCTGTGTTACAGCAGCTCCTGTTAAGGAGGAACTGGCTAACAGTTGACCTGCTCCTAGACAAGTGGCCCCGTTATGGCAGTGGCCACCTCGGAGCCATCGCTCCGATACGGCCAAGCCAGAACCGGCCGTCCCAGGGCTACTTGCTGGTAGCCACCCACAAGGCACAGAGCTTTCACTTAGCAGGGAACGCGTTTGGCCACACCAAATACTAACCAGGTCGCGGTTCCTCTTGTCAGCAGCTGAACCTGCAACAGGCAAGAGACATGGTATTTAGCTTTCTGCGACAAGACGGTGTATGCCTTCCCCCTAGAATTAATGTCAGTCCTTCCCCATTGCCCGTGATGCGTCGGCAACACGGACAAAGTGCCCCTTCCCGCCCCACCACGCGCCGGGTGCATTTGGCATGCCGTCTATCGGGAAGAGCCTGGGACATGGCTTACCCCGGGCTGGCGCTGCAGGTGTTCGAGGTTTTTCACTCACACCATGGACTGGGTTGGACACACGTTCAGGGAAGTTCAATTCTGTAATGACACGAGATGGATGGGGCTCACCTTCTCCCCTTTCCAATTCTGAGCTACAGGTAACCAACCCCGGGTCTGCAGGAGGACCCAAGCCCACAGCCGCCCGCGGCAGCGACCCTGCTGCAAGGCTGCCACCCAACATCGCGTCCATTTTCCCCTTTCCGGCGTTCGACAGACTACAGTTTCCCCTTACAACCCTTGTGCCAGATCTGCATGTGGATTCGGCAGATGGCGAGGACACGGTAAAATCCATTCTCACCAAGGTATCGCAGAGGGGATGTGCAACAAGACAGAGAAAAAAGCTCCTACCACCACAAGCACATAGCCTGAGCTTCCACTACTGCAAAGCATGACGTTGTCCCAACAGCTCTACGCAGTCACCTCTACGAGCCGTAATAAAAATCAGGACTTCGCTACTGCCACGGCAAGAGTGATCCTGGCTGCCATCCCCACAATGCTCTTTGCCCTCAAACAACCGTGCCCTCGCTACCCACTTGTACTGTGCTTTTCTCCACGGAACTCCAGCTCGACAGGCCTCAGGTCTCCCAGCTGCGGTGGCACTGGCGGGCATTCGCACTCCTTCATCAGCATATCCGCGAGGTTGCCCTGCCCGGTGTCCCGCAGGATCGAGAGGAATACTGGAAAAGCCTGTTTCCCTCGAGTCTCCAGGTCGATGACCAGCTGCCGGGCTTGCTCTCCTCGGCTGCCAGCGCCCTGCAGAGGACACAAACCCAGGCATTCGCCCCAAGCCAAGGCACGCTGCCCGGCTGGCACCCAGAGAGGGGAAACACGGGGATTGGCACTGAGCACCTCTACATGGGATAAATGAGACCATGACCCAGCGGATGTGGCCACAGAGACCCCCAGCAACCACCTGAACCCCAGTCCTGTCCTCCCTCCAACCACACAGCCTTGCACTGGGACACACAGCTGCAGCCCACTATAGGGCTTGGGGGAAAAGGAAGGAGCGAACAGCCCCAGCCTGGCCCCAGGGGACCAACAGACACCCCCTGGCTTGTCACCAACATGCAGGACAAGATAGGACACCTCCTGGCCTGTCACCAGTAGCAGAGAGGGAAAACAGGGGCCTGTTAAGCATGTCATTGGGTTGGGCTGGGAAGCCAAGGAAAAACACCTGTGCCTGGCACTGGCTGGAGCAAGGGACAGCAGGGGACAAGATGGGGACAGGTCTTACACCCCTTTCCTGGCAGGGCCCAGGGTGGAGAGGGACAAGGGCCGCTCCCCAGGCCTGTTGCCATATTAGGGGTCATGGGTAGGATGTGTCTCCCTCAGGCCTGTCCCCAGGATGAGGAGCTGAAGGAGCCTGTAAAGGACACAAGGGCCACCTCCCCAGACAGGACACCAGTGTGAGGGCACACAGGGCCCTCAGGCCTATCCCTGCGGCTGAGGGGACATGGAGGCCAACCCCCCAGGCCTGTCATGGGGGTGAGGGCACACAGGGGCCTCCCTCAGGCCTGAGAAGATATGGGGGCCAGCCCCCAAGTCTGTCAGTGGGCTGAGGGGGCATGAAGCCTCCTTCAGGCCCATCCCCAAGGTAAGGGGACACGGTGACAGCCCCTGGGCCCATCCCCAGGCCTGAAGGGGACACGGGGCCCACTGCCCAGGCCCATCCATGAGACTGAGGGGAGACAGGGCCCTCCCTTGAGCCCATGGGCTGAGGAGACACAGGGGGGCTCCCCCAGCCTTGAGTGGACGCAGGGGCCACCCCCCTAGGCCTGTCACCACGGTGAGGGGACACAGGGCCCACCCTTGGGCCCATCACCACGGTGAGGGGACACAGGGCCCTCCCTTGATCACCACGGTGAGGGGACACAGGGCCCACCCTTGGGCCCATCACCAGGCTGAGGGGACACAGGAGTTACCCACCCAGGCCAGGCTAGGCTGAGGGGACACAGGGCCCTCCCTTGGGCCCATCACCAGGCTGAGGGGACACAGGGCCCTCCCTTGAGTTACCCACCCAGGCTCATCCCCGGGAGACCAACATACGGCCATCGGCCTGTCACCAGTAACAGGGCAGGGAAAGGGGGGCCCTTAAGGGGCGTCGCGGGCCGCCATCCCTGTCACCGGCCCGGGATGGGGACCCACGGAGAGACGCCCGTGCCTGGCCCTGGGGAAAGGGACGGGAAGCGCCAAGCT
>NW_010234478.1:0-403 GCF_000690775.1 Eurypyga helias
GACAAGGATGTCATGTGAGACATCATCCCAGAGAAGCCAGTAACAACCACCGTGTCCAGGACTGGACCCCCACCCCAATACAGAGAGATAGACTGTACATCCACGGAGGGAAACCCAATGCCCAGGTCAGAACTCCATGTGTGTATTGCATACCTGTGTGCATGGGGAGATGAACCTGAGAGAGCACAAATGCCATCAGCTAGTCCTGGGGGTACCATGAAGTTCTGTGAGAAAGACAGTGTCTTGAGGTCACTTCACTTGCATAATATCATCCCCTGCAAAATCCTCTGAATGCAGCACTGGGAGGAGGTCCCCGTGCCCTTACCTCATGCCATGGGGCTTCTCAGACAAGTGCAGAGCAGGGTGATACATCAGAGAGCTGAGGTGCCTCCCAGCCTCCCAC
>NW_010234478.1:1280-1513 GCF_000690775.1 Eurypyga helias
TGAATTTGATGCAGTTTAACAATGCTTATGAAAGGTCATTAAGTTTGATGTTATGATTCACCACATTAATTAATGCATGGAAGGAACATACAGAGGCAAATTGAGTTGGAGTCGAGTGAGACTGATTCACACCAAGACCGGAGATGTAAAGGGTAAGGAAGACCGTCCTGTTGAGTCACAGACTTCAGAGGGGATCCCCTTGCTTTCCAAACTCCTTACAGAGCCCGGGTGGG
>NW_010234479.1:0-340 GCF_000690775.1 Eurypyga helias
GGCCGGGGCCTCGGGGCGAGAAGGTGGAAGCAGGAAAACAATCCCGTATTCGGTTGGTGCATGCTGTGACATACTGTGGGTTTAACTGTGGCGGGGTGCCCAACGGGCAGAACTCGTCCTCAGAGGTTTTATTTTAATGCTTCAAGTGCGTGAGGAGGAGTGACAGTGGAAAAACTAAAATACGCCCAATATGACAGAGTTGTTAGTAGTGTGGAGTGTTTGCCTCTCAGGGTGTGAAGATGGGTAAAGACACGTGTAAGTTTGCTTTCTGGTAAACTGGGAGAAATTTAGGTTTTCTTAAGGTTAATGCACTGGAGGAGCAGAGCCCGGGGGGGGGGGG
>NW_010234479.1:352-8556 GCF_000690775.1 Eurypyga helias
CCAGAGAAAAGTTGTTGTTCAGTCTCTCGCTAGTGAGGCCTTATGCTGTCAGTCGAACTCTGCTTGAGTTTTGTTCCTGTGAAAAGAACACCCTGCTTTGCCACACCTATCTTCCTGCTTTGCCACAGTAAAGTAGTGCAGACAAGCAACATCTGTACATTTTGTGGGGCTGTAGAGGAAATTCGTAGTCAAGGTTTTTCATTGAAAACCTCAGGCTTCCTTTAGTTCTGTCGGAAAAGGGAAGTGATTAAACATAATGCCAGTCACCCATTTCTACTCAGAAATAAGTCTGTGTTTCATCCTGGGGTTCCCTTACCTGTGCTGTTATTTTTAAATGGTAAGGTTATTTCTCTTGGGCTGAATTTCAGGCTTGGGAGGAGTGGGTGGGGCAAGTGCAATTCAAGGCATTATATAAACATAAGAAAAGTAGGAAGCCCTGTGGAAACATCCTTATTTTTAATTTCCCTTTTTTCTTTCCTTTTTTTTTCTTTTTTGGTCATTTTAGGAAACAGACATGGACTGTTGGTCCCAAGCAGTACAACAGACCAAGAGCTTCAACATATTCGCAATAGTCTTCCAGATTCTGTACGAATTCAACGCGTAGAAAAATGGGCAATGTCACTACCTGCAATGACTATGTAGCTCTTGTTCATCCAGATCTCGACAGGGTATGTAGCTCTATAATGCATTTAAAATTTTAGTGGATGCATGTGAAACAATTGCCAGACTGCAGTTTGGGGTTGTAGTTGTTGAGGGTTGCTGTATGTAGCGTGAGGATCAGAAGACCTATGTTAACAGCTGAGCTGTTGTCACACAGGAGACTGTGCTGCCTCACGTTTCCTTTCCTCTCAAGAGAGAAGTCGGAATTGGATTACAAGCAAACTTGGTTTCAGTTGATCTGCCTGTTTTCCTGTGGATCTTCATGTGTGGATGTGGACCCTGCCCCGAGTATAGCATGTGCCTTCTTGTTCAGCGTGCTGTAGTGAATGCTTTCTGTAGAAGGGCAGGAGTAGGATGCAGAAGTACATTGTCAGGTCTAATTTGCTTTGCATATGTAAAATTGAGTGAATAAAAGGGAGTTTGTGTAATAAGCAGAGCATAAAGAAGAGTTTAGTCAGGACTACAGCAGCAGTAGGAAGCTACTGTTCAGCTAGCTGAAATTTCTGATAGTTGAAAGAGGCCATGGTTGTGGTGGTGTGCGTGTTTACAGACGGGTGAAAGAAAAATGGAAGGTTCTTATATGAAATTTTAAAATAAGGGCAAAGGAGACAAAGCTGCTACTGCTTTATGTTTGAGAACTGGTATTTTAATAGCATTAGAGAGGTGTGTTGTGTGGCTGCAGGTAGTGAAGGCCCTTCCAGTGTTTGCTTTCAGTTTGTGCTACAGGTGATGAAGAAATGTGATTTGGTGTTAGGATTGCAAAGGGAGGAAAAAAAGGAGTGGGATGGGGGAAGGTAATGGTCTTTGCAGCGTATTATGTTTTAAAAAAGTGTACAAAGTAAGGTAAGATGGCTAGAGAGGGAGAAATCAAAATAATTCACAGTGAAAACTTGAATGGGAGGACGGGTTCACAAAGAATGGCTAGAGAACAGGTATTGACACAGCTGATGTACTGCCAACGTCCTTCAGAAAGAGGGGAGAAGAAAGCATTTCTCAATAACGGCATGGTGTTGTGTTTAGTCGCCCAGCTCGGTATGCGTATGCTGAAAATGTCTGGAGTACAGAGGTTGAGCAAGCATTTTACAATGACTGGATTGCAATGGGTTGTGAAAGTGTGGATGGCCCTTCAAAGGGAAGGATCCCAGCCGATGGTGGCATGCAGGAATAGCTTGACTTCAAATTCTGCGATATCGTTTTGCTGAGGACTTAATTTTCTGTTTGCAGGAGACAGAGGAGATCTTGGCAGATGTACTGAAGGTTGAGGTTTTCAGACAAACAGTAGCAGATCAGGTGCTGGTAGGAAGCTACTGTGTTTTTAGTAACCAAGGAGGAATTGTGCACCCCAAAACTTCAATTGATGATCAGGATGAACTGTCTTCGTTGCTCCAGGTCCCACTTGTGGTAAGGCATCTGTGGGTTTGTGTTTTCTCTTGCCACTCCTTTCCCACACAGTTCTCAGTTTTGATGTTTCTACTTCTTGTGGGCGCCTAGGGACTGTTTTCTCTGCAGCTCTTCCAAGTGGGAAACTGGAAGAGGGCAAGTCTTCTGAGGCATTTTCCCTGTATTTTCTGAATGTGAATAAACTGTTCAGCACCTTTGGTTTGCTTCTGAAATACTGCTGTGCTGGGATTATGCAGGTTGTGCTGACTGATTCATACAGAGAAGGCGAGGCTGGCTGTGGTTTGGCCAAAGGCAGGGTTTAAAACCGTTAAGGAACAAAATCCTGTTCCTGCTCAATTGGATTTGTGAATTTTATGGTTGCTATGCCTTTATCCTTCCAATTGGTGATTTTATTTCACTGGATGTGACAAAACTTTTCTCTCCAGAGATTAAAGGCTGTCCATCCATCTTTTTATGTGAAATCTTCAGAACTTGGTTGATGGCAGAAGCTTTAATACTTTCAGGAGTGCGAGTTGACACCCTCCACTAAAGTCTTGTAGTAAGGATGTGTAACAAAATGTCAGCACACCCTGTGAACTCGTGCTGTGTTGTTTCCGCTAGGCTGGAACGGTGAATCGTGGCAGCGAGGTGATTGCAGCAGGGATGGTTGTAAATGACTGGTGTGCCTTCTGTGGGCTGGATACAACCAGCACTGAGCTCTCTGTCATCGAGAGTATTTTCAAGCTGAATGAAGCTCAGCCAAGTACCATTGCTACCAACATGAGAGATTCCTTGATTGACAGGTAAGTAGGATCCAGGCCTGTGTATAATCGTGATCAAAACAGGCAAGATTTTACTAGAAAACTAGCTGCTTTCACAATTGATTTTGCCTTTAAAAAAGAAAAAAAAAAACACCCAACATTGTCTATTTTTTTTTTACTTTCCTTTTGTTGGATTTCTTACAACTACTTCACTGCAGAAGGGTTTGTTTCCTTGTAGCTGATGAGCCTGCTTAGTACTGTATGGAAAGTGTAAAGTTTTTTGTTGCAGTTACAGTACTTTTTGTGAGAAACAGTATCCATTTCAACTTTCATATACTTTTTTTTCCTAGCTGTTCAGTGCTTAGCTATGACATGAATGGTAACTTTTTTTTAAAGAAGTCTTGTTTACCAGTTAAAATGCCAATGACTTTGCTTGACATCTTGGCTTTTGATGCTGTAACTTATAAAATTATTTCAAATGCCTGCTACAACCATTTCTGGAGCCAAAAAGACTTTGTAGCTGGTCTACTGCTGCCGTAAATCTTTTTAATTTAAAGCCGCTGTCTTATATTTTTTTAAAGCCTTTCTGTCAAAGGCTTTGTCCAAGTTACCTTTTAACGGGAGGGCAGGTTTTCTTGTTTTCTGCCCGGAGTGGTAGTGATACACAACCTTCCCCATTCATTAATGTGTGCACATTTTTTTACAAGGTTTAGGCATATGTATAGATGAATGTCCCATGTGAACTTCATTTGGGCTCTCATCTGATTACAGCTCTTACAATCATTGCTGTGATGCTAGAGGTGTGTTCTTGAGCTACCTAAGCCATTGAAACTTCGTGGCCAAGTTCTCGGTTAGCACAAGAATGTATAGGAATTGTTTATGGCATAAGGAAAGAATAAGGAATTCCTTAAACGAAGAACTCTTTGAAAGAGTTCTCTGCTGCCCCTTCACGGTTCCTGTATAAAAGCTTCCTGTGTCTGAGCATGACAGAGCCATAATTAGACTTGCTCTGAGCTTTTGATAACTACCTTGAATGTCTGTCTTCCTTTGCCAGTTGACCAGTCTGTTCTTATGGCTGGCTGTTAGCAGCCACGAGGTCTGTTTCCCTCTTCTCACAGACCCTTATGTTCCCGGAAGGGAAATTTCTATTGGGCCTTTGTAATTGGAGGTTGAGAACTGACTGTACTGGTGTTTTGAAATGCCTTCTGCACTCCCTGGCACTTGTGCTAAATCTCCTTTCTGTTTTGTCTTTTTAGCTTAACATGAGCAGTGTTGGTCCCTACTTTCCAGGAAGCTCCTAAGCAGTGAAGTATCGAGCTGCACTTGGGTTACAGGCATCTGGACCTTCTGATGTTGTTTCTGCAGGCCTAGCCCAAGGAAGAGGCTACAAAACCCAACTTTTTTGTAAACTAAGTATTATTATGAAAACTGACAAATAACGTTACAAATAAGGAATGTTCTCCATCCCTTTGCTGATATTTTCCAGTTCTTTGGCTGTGCTTTCTTGTTTTGTGATGCTGACTGAGGCCCTCAAGTTAGCCCACAGTATTTACTCTTGTGGCTCTTGGATATTAGAGATTATTTTGCCTTAAATAATGCATCGGTGTTGTGCCACACAGGAGTCTGTTTCAGCATATACATGGCACTGCACTCTCTTTTCACAACCTTGCTAAAGAGTGGTGTTTCTACTGAAGGTAGACTTAAGAGCCCCTTGTATGTCCAGTACTAAAAATCTAGTAGCTTACGTGCCATAGAATTGGTTGGAAGCTGTCAGCTCCTCTCTTGCCCTGACCTGCAGCTGTCCCCATGGGGCTGGTGATTCTGAAGTGATTAGCTCTCATTAAAACTGGAGTTTCTCCAAGTCAGTCCAGGGGCTTCTGATGGAAACAACTTGGAAAATTGGAACATTTGATCTGTTGTCTGCAGATTCCTGGTGGCATCTGTGCTGCATCTGCCAGAAACAGCCTAGAAAAGCATGCTGTTGCCAGTGGACTTAAATCTGTTCTACAGGAGTTAGCTACCTGTGCTGGGAAACTCTTGCAAGTCAACAAATCAAAAAAGATTTAAAACACCTCATCTTGAGTTACCTTGGAGGCAGAGGTTAAGTATCACAGTTCTAATCAGTTACTCCATTCAGTCAGGTTTCACAGATTTGGGAGCTTGCTAATTAAGAGCTCTGCCCTTGTCAGGGAGTGATCCTGACAAAAAGGAGCTGTAAATACTGCTTTCAGGTAGAAGTTAGTAACTTGCTTCTGAACAGAGCTGCTGCTCGCTCATCTCTCAGTTCAGTTGCCTTTCTTCTGCTTGCCTGTTAAAGGTGTACTGAAGGCACAGAAATACCTCCACTTCCCACCCTAAGGGTTTGTGGCAGCCCCTTGCTTCGGCACAGCTGGGTACTCCTGAGGAGTGCTCTCCTGAAGGTGGTGTAGGCAGAGCTCTGGCGCTTCAGGCTTGGTAGAAAATTAAGTAAATGTCTATTTTTGTTTTACTGTCTGGATGTTAAGGTTTTCTAAGTTTCAGTTGATCAAAGGATACTCCTTAAACTTCTAAGTAGGGATTGCCATAGGATCATAGGGGTCCTGCCATCTGGTCTGTCAAGAATGGTAACTGAGCCAGGGGCTGTCATTTCCAGACAGCTCACCTTCCTTCTGCCATTGGGGAAGCCTCTAAGCAGCTCAAAGCTCCTTGCTACTATGGCTAACAATTTTGATATTCATGGCCCCTTTGATATTGTGGGCTACCTTTCTTGGCACTGAGTCCTGGTGTCTCCTCTTAGCATAGCTCAGTATTTAGTGAGAAGCTGCTTTCCTTTGGCCATCTCACAGAGCTCTGTTCTTGGGTATAAATGGCAGAGTCTGGCTATGGCTAGGGGTGTTGGCATGTATTCATCAGGAGTGGAATGAGCAAGGCTGAAGTTTTCCTCTGCAACTTCTCTAACTTGTTTTTCATTCTGGTCGATAGGCAGGAATTCTGGTTTGTATCGGTGATCTTGATGTGTGTCGGGTGTCAAAAATTGCTTAGAGGTAAACAAAAGGAGTCCATAGGGATATGGAGAAGGTCAGTGGTTTTGTATTGTACATTTGTACAAATATATTTCCAGAAGGCATTTGGCAGGTTTTTGTGCCAAAAGCTTTTAAGCACTCTGGGTGAGTGATCCCATGAAATGAGGGAATCCCTTTTATACACTTGAGGATGGGGGAAAAAGAGTAAACGGTTAGATTTTCCAGGCGTTTCACATGGAGTCCAGCTGGGAGCCATTTATTTAGCGTTATTGTGTCCTGTTTAGGAAAGGCAGTAGATTAGTGCTGGGCAGTTGGTCCATACTGGCTTACTCTGACTGGTAGGGATGAAGACTGACTGATGGATGGATGGAATGGTGAATTCAGTGCAGCTGAAAGTGAAGCATGTTGTGGTTAAGAATCCAAATTTCACACCTGTAGTGATGTAACTGCCATTCTGTAACCCTTCACCTCAGGTGTCATTTCTCCCTTACTGTCTGACAGTCTTATCCTCATGGCCCTGCACCTGCAGGCTCGGATGCTCTGGGCAGGTTCTCATGGGAAGTAATGGGCAATCGCATAAGAATCTCCTTTCCCCTGACTTCTTCTGGAGCTTTTAGTTTACAGAAGAATCAAAATGCAATGAACAATGAAGTAGATAAACATTACCCAAAAATGTATTTGCAGAAAAGCTTGGCAGCCACTGTGCAACCCTTGCAACTACTCTACACATAGTGCTCAAGGTGAAGATGCGTCATGGATTTACAGATACTGATGCTTTCTTTGCGCTTTCTTTTCCTAATTAACTCCGAACATTCAGTTCACTTTTTTGACTTCAGGTATTACAGCCTGTTGCAGGAATGATCTGAGGAACTATAGCTGATTCCGGCTGTGCTGGACAAGTAAGTCTGATACTATGAGAAAGGTTGGAATCCAGCCTTGGGATGGATGTGACAGCATGCAAAAGAGTTGTCCAGAGGAACAAGTATCTCACAACTCAAGGTTCAATGAAGAAGTCACAGGGGTTGTAGCTTTGTCTGCCGTAGTGTGCTTTAGTGTCCAAAAACTTCTGTCAGGATGCTTTACAGAGCTTTTTAAAAATCTGAGTCCTCACGGTGTGAGATCCCCTTGAGGTTTAATGACTAATGCAAAGTTAGGAACAACTGACTCCTCTTACAATGGGGGGCCACCTCTGTTTTGACTGTAGTGATTGTGTGTCCCAGCATGTTTCTAACTTAGCTGGAAAAATGAGCCTAAGTTACTGTTGATGAAATTATTCAAAGTAGTCAAAAAATGGGGGGGCGGGGGGGAAGAAACAGTAGAATGTCAAGTGCAGCATAGCGTATGTTGTGGGCTGCAGCTCTCACAGTGAACGTGTGCCAGGACTCTTTGGCTGTTCCGATGGCCTGAAGTGCCAGGAGCACACCCAGAAGAGCCTCTTGCTTATGTGATGGGAGGTGAATAAGCAGTGCCTCTCCATGCTGCCCTGGGGTGGCAGTATGTTCTGGACAGGAGCTAGAACGTGGCCACCTGTCCGTAGAGATGCCATAGCCGTGCCAGTGGGAGGCAGACCGAATCGATACTCTGGGGTGCTGCGTTCCTGTAGCATAATACAGGATCCCAGCAAAGAGCTCGGGTGTGGGAATATTAAGGAACTATCCCTTACGTGCCTGGATCCAGGTCACCCCATGATTGTATAGGTACTAATCTTGACCAGAGAGAGATGATGGCACGAATGGAATTGTACTTGGGGGGAGTCGGTGAACTGCCCATCTACCTGCCCCAGTCCCCCCCGTACCAACACTTACAAATGTAGAGGGCTGTTTCTCAGCTCTGTAAACACCTACACACATACCTCACGCCAGGAAAGCTCAAATAGGGAACATCTGCACCAGGAGCCAGTTATGAAGCAGTTAGAGAAGGCACCAGTCTATTTACCTGGTCCTTGAAGCAGCAGTTCTTGGAGGAGGGCTGAATTTTGGGAATCTGGGGCAGGAGGCTTGCCTTATTGCAGTGGGGTGCCTGGCTCCACAAGGCAATATGCAACTGTCTGAGGAACCAGCTCAGCTTGCTGCAGACCCAGGCGTTCTGCTGCCTGTCCAGGCTGGTGCTTAGGATTGGGCTTTGAACAGCCCAGAAGTCAGCCTTTGGGTAGGAGGAAAAGAACACAAATAAAACCAGACATTTCTCTAGGTTGTTGTTTTTGGGTTTTTTTGGTGGTGGTTTTTTTGGTTTTTTTTTTAAAATGATGGCTGTTGGAAGTTGCTCAAAGGTTTGGGCTGGCACGGTCCCGGAAGAGATGGCAGCGTACAGATGAGTTCCATGTGCCACGTGGCTGTGGCGTTCATGGTGTGTGTTCTACCACATCCATAGTACACGTAACAATGTATGGAGTGGGGGGGGG
>NW_010234480.1:0-384 GCF_000690775.1 Eurypyga helias
CCCCGCCACGGCCCCTGTGCGATGCACACTCCCCCTTCCACCCACCAGTTCCACAGGGGCGTTCTTCATCTGCAATAAAGTAGAATCCAAATACAGCCACGTGCGAGGCTTCTGCAGCACAGCCTCACCCACGTAGTTCCCGGAGGTTTAGTTTGGAGTTGTATTTTGGGGCAGTATTCCAACCCTGGGACTCGGGTGCATCCTCACTGCCAGCTCCAAACTGGCTCAGGGTCGCAGCCCGGACACGGACGCGCTCAGAGCAGCGCAGGGAGGATGGGCTTCCTTACGTATGGAACCAGCTTTTCCCAGTGGTCCACAAGCAAGCTGCAGAGCGGCCACCTCTCCCGGCATCCCATCCCCATCCGGCAAAGGCGTGGTGCTCCG
>NW_010234480.1:459-2608 GCF_000690775.1 Eurypyga helias
TGTGCCTCACCCAGCCCCACAGACCTTCAGGCACGGCTTTCTTAGGAGGCCAGAAGCACATCTCGTATGGAGAAGAAGGAAAAGACAACAGAAATCCTGCACGTCACCAAGTACAAATCCTAAACACACCCAGGCACGTGCGAATTCAGACTGCAGTGAAGGCAATCCCGAATCCCCTTTACCTTCACCACCCCGTGAAGAACGTGCAAGTGAAACAAAGCTCCCTCACGAGAGGACGGAACGGCTGGGCCCAGGGCAGCGTGCCAACGTGACCGCATCCTCCGCTCCGTCTCCGAGCGCTGGCCCAGCTCACCTCCTCTCCTGCAGCGCACCCAGCCAGCCCGCCGGCTTACTGCTCCCTGCCAGCCTGGGGCACACCGGCTGCGCCACGCCGCTGACAGCCACGCGGCACACCAAGGCCTCGCGCTCGTCTTCCTACTTGGAAGTTGGAATCATTGCTGAAATATGGGGAAAAATCCCACTCCCTGCAAGCTCCTGCCTGCTTTCTGTCTTCACGGACTCACTGCACGGTGGGGTTGGAAGGGACCTTCCGAGATCATCCAGCCCAACCCCCTGCCCGAGCAGGTCACCCACAGAAGGTCAGACAGGAACACATCCAGGTGGGTCTGGACTATCTCCGGAGCAGCAGAATCCACACACTCTCTCTCTGGGCAGCCTGTTCCATGCTCTGGCACCCTCAGAGTAAAGGAGTTTTCCCCATGTTGAGGGAATTTCCTGTGCTCCAGTTTGTGCCCATTGCTCCTTGTCACTGGGCACCACGGAGAAGAGTCTGACCTCACCCTCTCGATACCCACGTCCTTCAGGTATTTACAAGCATGGATGAGATGCCCTCTGAGTCTTCCCTGGGCTAAACAGCCCCAGCTCTCATAAGAGAGGTGCTCCATTCCCCTGATCCTCCTCGTACCCTCCGCTGTGCTCTCCAGCAGTTCCCTAGGGAACTACTTCCAAGGAATGAAGCAGCAGCAAGCTCCAAGCCATCTGCCAGCAGCAGCCCTGCACGCGAGGGTACGCGCCTCAGCCCAGCGAAGGGAGAGCCCGCGGGCTCCAGCCACAGCCCAGCGAAGGCAGGCAGCCACCCCCTCCCACAACAGCCCCCGCGCTGCCTGGGAGTTAGTTCCATCCTCTGCTCACGCTGCTTCTGGTCCTCTCTGCCACTGGAGCTGCACGCAGAGCGGTCTCCGGGAAGGCAGCGAAGCACCGCTCCCCACCTCTGAAAAGCCACTCGCACCGCCAGCACACACAGTTTTACTCTGCGAGGCACCGGCTCCGCAACTCCGCTCTTCGGGCCTGGTGCCACGCTCGTCTCCGGCCCAGCTCGCTGACACCTTCCCTCCACACGGCCTGGCATCACCCAATGGCCAACGCTTCGCTCTGGCTTGGGTCAGGCACCCGAGACAACAGAAGTCCATTTCCGCACTCTCCGTACCATTTCTCACGCCGTCTATTCCCAATCTGGCAACCACCCCCCGGCCAGAGGGCTCTGGCTGGGCACTGCAGACACATCGGTACCTCAGCTCAGCTGCATACAGCCAAATTAGACACCTACTATCGAAGAAAGGGTTTTTTTTTTAAAAAAAAAAGTCAATAAAAAGCACTCTTTCATCATTCATCTGACCACAGACCTCCACCTCCAACACACGGCACCATCAGAGCGCATTTTCTCACTCTTCAAGTCTCCAGCTAAATTCCCACATGGGGCTTCCCAGCAAACCTTCCTCCAACTTCCAGAGACAACCAGCACCAGTCAACAACCAAACCTTTCCGCGCTCCTGAAAGCCTCCCAGGAAGGCAAACCAACTGGTTTGCCCCAGTCAGCTTCCACCTCCCCAGCAAAAACATCCCACTCTGCTCTTCCAGCGCCGGGGGCACAGGCCGACCGCGGCATCGCGGCGCTCGGTGCCCGTTCGAGCGCACCCCGAGCCTGTCGAAGGCGAACAGGGGTAGGGAAGGAAGGCAACGTGGCCCCCGTGATGACTTGGGAGAAGAAGCAGGTTAGCAATGCTGGAAGTGTCAGCGTTAGGCGTATGTCCTGCGTTTATTAAAACAAGAGGCGTGGCTACGCAAACCAAACCCCACGGACCAAGAGTCATTGCAGGGGAGAGCGGTCTCGACTCCTCAAACGCCACGT
>NW_010234480.1:2620-21781 GCF_000690775.1 Eurypyga helias
GACTGCTGCTGCTTCAGAGTAATTCCAGTCCTTTCCCGCACAGCTAGCGCTTGCCTTTATTGACCACTCGTTTCCTCCCAGCACCGGTGGCCGTCGGTAAGATGAACTTTCATGCTCAAGCCTTGCCGTCATCACATCCTAAAGCCAATTCGCATCCCATGCTTGTTTCCCCTCCTCGCCAAACGGTTCCGATTTTAAAGGGTCTAGTCCTTGGGATTCGGCGTGACAGCACAAGTAGCAAACCCAGTGTTACTCCAGAGCAAGCTTGTTAATTGGGAATGAGCTACAGAGTGGGAGCAGTTTTCCCAAAGCAGACTCCGCTCTGGGCAGTGGCGCTGCCTGGGCACCACCGGCAAACCCGTGGGGGCAGAACCCATGGAAGTGGTTTCATCTCCATGGGTTTCCATGACTGTTTTGTTTTTGGTTTGGTTTTTTTTTTTTTAAAGAACATGAAAATAAACCTTTATTTCAGTTAACACCCACCAATATTAAAGATATATGTTCACAGTTTTAGTTCTTGACAGAAATGGACTGAAAGAGGCAAATTTACATCTATTGGAACAGCAGACGGACCAAGTGCGAGTACAAGCTCTCTTGGAAGTCGGACGTGGTGTGCCGTTCGGGAAACTGCCCTACACCTTTAAGGGGGAGAAGGGAAAGCTCCTGCCCACATCTGGCTAGCAGGGCCCTGGCCAACTGGCCGGCTGGCCCAAGCAGCTGGAAAGAAAGCCGAGTGACAACTCAAACAGCACATAGTTTGGGTAAGGGGAGGAAGGTTTCTGTTAGAGAAAGCTTTTCCGTGTGTTTCTGCTCATCAAGGCGTTTAACTGTATTAGCTAAGGTGTCCCTAAACTGCAATGTACTCTACCAAACCACAACAGGAGAGGGAAGAGGAGGAACTCGGTGCTGGACCGGCAAGAGCCGCCACGCCGAGCGCCTGCGCACGGTCAGCTGAGTCAGGAGAAAGGAACCAAGAGGTTTTAGCATCCAGAGCTGGAAAACGTGCCTCCTTCTCACCGCCAGGAACTTTAATACGAAAGGTGAGCGCACCAGAACATGAATCGAATGAATCGAATTCGAGCGCACCGAATCCCACGACATGAACAGTGGTTTACAGCAGAGATGTTTGTAGACAACCGCTGGGAGAAAGCAAGCTGGCTCAACACCAGTTACAGAGCTGGGTACTTCGTGTTCAAAGGTCTCCAGTACTTTTTGCCCGTCCTGTACAGCTTTTAAAAAAATAGGGCATTACCTTTTGTTTTCTATCTACCTCGTTAAGAAACTACAAATACGTTATACGCTGTCCAAAGTGTAAAGCATCAAATAAAACGAGAAACCTGTTTCTGGTCTCCTGACAAATGGTGCAGATAAAACCCCTAGGAAAGCCTCTCTGGGAGTCCTCCTCCCACCTCCTTCCGTGTACTGAAGCGGCAACGTTCCTGTTCTCAGGGGTTCAAGCACACCTACAGAGAATTCCTGCGGCGGCAGGGAGGGGTCCTTACAATCGCCCTCTGAGAAACATTCATCTGTCAGCTAGCGAGCAGATCGAGCGCCGCACAAACCCAGCACAGAAATTGGACAGAGGTTAGTGTCAGGGATCGCTTTTGCCTCTTTTTGTCGCAGCGCGCACGCAGGCTGCGACGTACCCATCTGAAACAGTGAGAAACTCCCTCCTGCCAGACCCGGCCAAGGCCTGCAGCGTCTTCTGAAGACGGAGCGGCACGGGGAGCACAGCGGGTGCCGACGTAATCGTGGCAGCGCACCGTGCCGCGCTTTTCCAAGCCCCAGCCGGAGTCCAGACGGACTACCGGAGCAACAGCTACCACCTTGCCCACCTCCAACAAAAGCAAAGGTTGCTCCACCATGCAGGGTACCCCTCCTCCAAGAAAAAGCCTGAGTAATTTAAAAACTTCACCACCCCCTCCCTTTTTTGCCAACAAAGCATCTCATTCTGTTGAAGGGAGGAGGGAATAAGGGTAAAAAGCATAATACATTAGTTTTAAAAAACTGTTTAGACCAATTATCCACACGTCGTTGCTGGATCAATACACAGGTATTTAACCATCAACCAATGTGCTTTGCACCTTTTTCAAGTATCTGGTATCAATTCTGTATAAAGAGTTTGTGCAAATAAACTACCAAACGGATGAAAAATGACCGTTTTCCCAAGTCTGAACCGAAGCGCTAAAACTAAAGTACTCCAGGAGTTAGCATTCCATACAGCGCTAACACTCCACCAAATTAAAAATTTCCACATTCCAGAAGACCATGGGCTGATAAAAGTCTGCTAAGGAGGAATTAAGGAAACGGAAATAGTGTGCAATAATTAAAACCCAGTTTAGAGTTTGGGGAAAATGTCTAAAATCCTGAATTTAAAAAAAAAAACAACAAAACCAAAACACAAATGAAGTGAAAGCTTTGAACTGGTACACACTGTTCACACCTATATTTCAAGTTTGGAAACGCATATTTTCAAGCAGCAATACAAAAAAGTATCCATGAAGAATGCATAATCTCTGAAAAAATTATGAAAACATCCCTGCTACCATTACATTTCTAAATACAAAACTGACTACCATATTGTTGCTTCTGTGTAGCGAGAGAAGTTCATTTTCAAAACAGATAAAATTCAGTCTTTAGGTGTGAATGGTATGAATGACAGTCTCCTCTTTTTTTTTTTTTGCCTTGTTTTTTTAAATTTCTTAGTTGTTTAGGATCCTTAAGCATGCAAGCCTCGGAGAGGAAGGCCCCGACGAGGGCAGGGTTGGCTTATGACATCCAGTTTAGGACAGAGCTGGGAAAGCCTCTGGGTCATCTACATCAGGAGCAGAAGCACTTGACTGAAAGAGAAACATCAGAAAGTTATTACCATCAGCGCCATCGAGCCCCTTCTTGTTCTCTTCTAATTCTTTTTACCCCCTTTCTGATTCTTCACCTATTCCAAGTCCCTCCTCTCACCCGGCAAACAGGCCCACGGCACCGCCGAGCCGGGGTGTTGGCACGGGGACAAGGTTAAGCCTCTGTCCCTGCGCAGGCGGCAGCTGCAGGAAGGGGCACTCCCTGCACCCCAGATAAGAATTATTCCTCCCCGTTTCTTAAAGCTGCTTTAGCCTGACCCCTACTCAAGAGGGAAATAGCGGGTTTCAGAGAGGTACACGCTACAGGGGAGCGGGAATTCTAGTGCTGAACAAGTTGCTACAACAGCAACATTCCCCCCACAACAAGCAGCGTTTCCAAGGACTGGGAAGTCCCCTGTGCGACGTTTTCAATCGAAGCTGTCTGCAGGGACAGCACAGGTGACCAGGCCGCCTGTGCACGTGGTATGGCACAAGGTTACATCTCTCTCTCCACGCTGCGACTCCTGAATGTAGGCTCACGCTGTTCTACCGGTGCACAGCCGCCAATTCTCACTGAGGGAACTGTAACTGTTACAGGAAAGACCCCTTTCTAGCACAAATTAAGTTTCAGACATTTAACTTTTCCCAGTCACGAACTAGCTGTCGATAAAGTGAATTTTTGTGCCAACCCAGCCCTAGAAATTCATACACATTAGCCAAGAATCCCCTCAGAACCTCCCCAACAGTGTTACTTCTTTTTTTTCCCCAAGGTTCTGTACCACACCTGGAAAAGTGCTACAATGAAAGGCAGAAATTAGGTATTTTAGAATACTCCCTTGAGGAATGTGGAAGAGAAGGGTAGGAAGAGCCAAGATAGTTGAATTCCTATAAATATATTAATTTATCAAGATAAACATAGTGAAACCACTCCAATAAATGTTGTATTAACCTCTACTGGCAAGACTCAGACACTGCAAGAAGGACCCAGCCCACAAACTAGAGTTAAAAAGCAAGAGCAGGGTCTTCAGCCTGTAGCTACAGCTGTGGTATCTCCAGCTGCTCATCACACACAAACAGCAAGCCAGAAAAGCCAATGCACTGCAGGAGGGAGTCAGGGTCCCTGCAACAGGAGGGCCTTGTTCCCAGGTAACGCAGCGCCAGAGATCACCAACCTGGTTGGGTGTGTGGATCACGTCAAACTCCTTAACCAACTGGAAGGAAATAAAAGAGAGTTAACATCAAACAAGCTGCAGATTGCAAAGATTTAACTACTTTATGACAGAATTCTTGAAGAAGCAAGATGCTGTATTAATGAAGTAACTCGGAGCAAACATTTGGTATCAACTCCTAACAATTTTCTTATACTGTTATCAGAGAGTTTTCCAATTAATAAGCCTAAAACTTAAAAACGATATGGTGTAAAAGAGAAAAAGTCAGCATCCTGCACAGGACAAAAAAAAGCAAGTCTGGTCTATGTAAGGAAAGGCACAGTGCACAGACTGAACCCACTTTCTAGTGAGTAACAGTTTGATTAGATGTATTTAAGCCGAATAAATGACTTATGTTAAATCAAATCTTTACTGTAGCTGTGCTAGGGTGCTTCAGCTTTACACGTTCTCTCCCCAGCCCCATTCCGTACTCAGTCCTGAGTATTTCCTTAGGGGTTTAGGACTAGAGGAGGAAAAATTACTGTATGTAAGGAAAAAAAGCAGTTAGAGTCCTATTTGCTCATGAGAACTCGAAATTTCTCAGATTCAAGACATAACATGCAGCTGTAAAACCAGTCTTTCACTCCCCACAGGTCACAACGCAGATACACCCTCCTGTGTCTGACAGTAACTGCTCTAACACCTGGGGTGCAGCTCCAGCACAAACAGAAGCAGCTCAGAGTACGTTTGGACCTGTCCATACATACTGAAGAGTCTTTTTCTAGGGGTGTTTAGGTAGAACCTTCCAAGAATGACACTTTTTTTAATCCAATCTACTCCCCACCCTTTTTGTGTGTGTGTTTAAGAACACTGCTAAAACATTCATCCTTTTGTGCTAACAATAACCAAGTTTACTTTCAACTTGTAAGAACAGACGCTTGGCATTGGTTGTCAGATCAACACCTCCAGAAAACTCAGACACTTAAAACTACCTGTGCGCAACCCTAACACCAACTGAAACTGAACTGCCCTGGGGGTGCGAGCTGCAGCTCCTTACCTTGTCAGTTCTGCCTCCACGGCTGGCCCTGCCACCACGTCCTCGGCCACCCCGTCCCCCTCTGCCGCCACGTCCGGGGCGGCCGAGGTCTCCAAAGTTGATCTCCAGCTGGGATGTGATATCGTTTGCCGGCTTGCGGAAGTGATGATCCATTACCGAGTCCTCAGCATGAGCCTGCAATGAGTGTTTCTCCGTGACTAAGAGATCACCGCAGCAACTTTTCCACCTGCAGTCGCACTCTTACCACCAGAGCACGCCTGCTCGCCTCCAAACGCGCTCCCAAACGGATGATTGATTACTTTGACTCAAGTTAAAAGCACAGGAATCGTTAGGAATCAAGTTATACCACTTTGTGCACGTGACAAAACCACATCTAGGTAATCAAACAAGTGCTTGAGCAAAAGTATTTTGCATTTCCAAGATAATTTGGGGAAGCTCTGAAGTTCCTTCAAAGGAACATGTTCAGGCTTCTCCAAGACCAAACCATCAGCGAGCCAGTACAGCATTCTAGCATTTGTCATCTTCCCACTCCATATCCTGAGAAGTCTGCCAGTTCTATCAACTTGTTCCATTATTTTCAAATACTTACTCAGTAACCCATTTTATTTTGCTTTACACTTGTAAAGGAGTACTTTACACTTTCTCAATTGCTTAGCCCTGTCTAAATTAAAACAAGGAAAAAAATCCCTTATCAGTTTTAGCCATAACAGACGGCAAACGAGGCGCAAACCTTCTGAACACAACGTAACTGAAGTAGCTAAAACATTAATGCTAAACCAGAACCAATCTCACCCACTACACTGAAAAACATGACTCCCGCCCTTTGTACAACACTCTCTTACAGCTGATGGGTTCCCAGTGAGCAACCCGAGCTTTAAAGAGCAAGGTATGCGCACAAGACATACATCTAACACCACAAAATGCCACTATTCAGCCCATTTGAGTATTTCAAGTTATTACACGCTGAACACAAAGAACCAAGTGTTGTTAAATTCATTATTTTTCCTATTTTGCCCAAATAATTTTTCCAAGTAGCAAGTCAGGTGTCGGCACCTGACGACACACCCAACGAAGAGCTGACCACACTGGATCAGACCAAGGGTTTACCCACCCCAGCACTCTGCCTCTTATGAGGTCCAGTCGTCACGTTTTGGTTAACGTGACAACACTCAACTCCTCCTTTTCCTGCAACCACCTAATTTCTGGCACGGCAATTTTCAGCTTGCTTGTATTTTCCTACTGGAGCGCCACGTGCAAGCTTAAGCCTACTGACTCTAACTCTTCTTGTGCTGTAATTACACAATATGCTGACCTTCAAAGGCAACATGTTGTGCAATTAAGCCCTGTACCCTTTAATTACTGTTTGTGGGTCCTTCGTAAGGCAGCAGGTCTGCAGCCCAAAGGCTGCAAGCTGCTTTCAGGGATTCCTGGAGTCGGTCTATACAGAGCCACAGAGCCTTCTCCCCCACCAATCTCACAGCCTCTTCCCATGCCCAGTGGTAGTCTGCCCTCCACGGCATCCTGCAGTGGAGGGCTCTGCAATTTAATTAAGCACAATGAGAAACACCTCTCCATGCTGCTTTATTTCAGACACATTTCCTTGGGATGTACTCCATGTAACAACTGGTCTCCATCCAACTCCTGATTTTGTAATTTGAACTGTACACCCTTCCCCCAGAGAGCTCTTTTCCCAGACTTGGAAAGTTAGCCTAGGCAGTTGTTTTTCAGAGAAAAGTCAGTCCCCCTCCCCGCCTGACATGGCGCTTCTCAAACGGAAGGACACCAACGATTTGTAAAAGAGTACGCAATACCCTTTGTTACGGTTCTGATCCTTTCCTACTACTACGTATTTTATCTACAGTTTCAATCGCTGCTGGGTACTGGGATGATAATTCCAAATTACTCGTAGTTGTCCAGGCATTCTCTTTTCTGGGAGGTAGTATCAGGCTTTGAACGATAATTCTGTGTTTTTCCTTCCCTACGCAGTTATGGCGTAAAAAAGAAACACCACAGTCTACCAAAGACACTGTATTTCACAACTTAACTGACATGACCCTGATGATTTCTTTATCCAAAATAACTAAAGCTACTTTAAAACACCAGGAAGACTTGGCACATTCTCCTCATACCCTTCTACCACTTAGATGACAACAGGCAAAGACATACCACACAAATTGCTTGTTTTGAATCATCTCTGGAAGCATTTAGTTTATATGTATTGGCAACTCCCAACAGTGCTCTGTTCTAGAAACTGAGAGCTCCTGGAAGGCACTGCTGCACTTACGGGTCTTGGGAAGGCTGTCAAAAATTAGGAACAAGCTGCTAGCAGAAAGGGGGCCAAAGCAGACAGCGAGATATGGAAAAACAACAGCCACAACAAAAAAAAAAACCAAAACAAACACTCATGATAGAAGCATTTATGGTAAGGGTTGAGTTCAGCTCAATTAGGAACAAGGGTACTAATTACGAAGGGTCCTATATGGTGCACACTTAGACAACAGGCATGGACAGAAGAGCTCCGTATCGTATCTACTTGTACTCTCTGGTTTTGTGACTTCAGTATCCAGCCCTTCATTCCTGAAGGGGCTCATATCAAAACACAGCTATCACCAGTTAGATAGAAAGGATCAGTACCTCATTTGACTCCAGCAGACTCCCCTGCATTTCTGTCATCGCCTTTGTCTGATGAAAGTTGCGTGTCCACGCCAAAGTGACAAAAGGAACAAAGGGAGAAAACAAAAGGAAGAAATGAGACTCAACTACATACAGAAACAACAGGTAATAAGGTCACGTGAACTTGCTGGACACAGATGTCACCGAGCACATGAAGCAGCAAAAGGATGAGATCAACAGCTGTGCGAGCGTCCAGAAAGAGGAGAGGATGGACCATACCACAGGCGTGGAGACAAGAGGATCGCAGATACCAAACAAAGGCTGCTGGAAGCTCTAGCAGACACCAGGCATGCAGGCTGATCTCCAGCAGCCAGGCACGCTGCGTACACAGCTAGACTGATAAGAGGGTGGGATGTTTGAAATTACCATTAATGACAAAAGGTCATTAACGGCACAGCCTTGATTCAAGAGTCATTCCACCAAAATTTGAGAAGATGAACTATTATTTTCCAAAACATATTTCTCAGTCATCCACTGTAACCTCCCCTAAGGGAGGGGTCAGATCAGCAAGGAAGTCAGAAGGCACAGGGAAGAGGCACGGCACAGCAGATACACGGAGCAGGAACTATCTACTGGTGTATCCATCTTTCCAGGAGACTTGCATCCAACTTTCTGAACAAATTAAGATCTCTCCACATGTAACTCCTCCCCATTTTTTATTCAGCTGCACCAGCAGAACTTAAAAAGAATCAAGCCACTAAGCCAGCCTGCGGAGTATGAAAAAAGAGAATCTCTTATGGCATAACCAAATCTCCTGAAAAGTCTCATCAGATGAGGGCTGCCAATACACATGGATTTCACATTAAACCAGCAAGAATCTGGGACAGTAGTAAGAGTCTGTTTTCTACAAACCATCCCTTTCTAGCAACTGCACAGCAAATGTGAAAAAGAAAAGACCTCAGAGAGGGTCAAGCATTTCAGCCCTCCGTGAAGAGCGCAAGCAGGAGGAGGACAACTCTTTCACAAGACTACGGCAGATGAACAGTACTACAGCCTCCCTTTTCCCACAGACTCCTAGGACGTTCTCCTAGTAATTCCCAACTACAGGAACGAAGGTGGTTATCACAGTGATTCCTGAGCAAATCTACTGGAGTATGTGGTGATTTTTCAGCTACACAAGTAGAGAAGATCTGGAGCCACAACCCAGAATTTACCTATAAACCAAGTCTCACCCACACATCACTGCCCTTCTTACGAGTAAGAATCACAGAACCCTCACATCAGCCTTGATTTCATGACTCCCAAGTATGTCCAAGAGGACAAACAGAAAAAGAACAGCAGGCGACTGGTAGGTTCGTAACTTCTAAGTATCCCACCTTCCAAACCGGCTCACAAAGGGGCCGCAGCAAAGGCTTTCCTAAGGCCTGTATTACAGGGATGTTCGGCAAGAATACTTCACACACACACACCCCCCATGCTGCTTCCCATGGGATCAGCGGACAGTGCTGATGAACATGACATGCTGATGTACATGAAATGGGGACACATCTGCTGGACATACAATAAAAGCGGGCTGAAGGCACCTACATTTAAAGGCAGTTTTGCTGGTATTTCACTTCCCTGCTTACACAGCAAGGAGCTGTTACCGTCTTATGTGACAGCATTGAAAACATCTGCCTCATTTCTTTGAGGAGAAGTTGACTGAATACACCTCTCAAAACAATCTACTAATTGCATCAGTTCTTCCACAAAAATAATCTGATTAGTCGTACTGTCATACATGCAGGTAGAGACTGTCTTCAGCTGACTAAATGTCAAATAAATCAGCTTTGGAGATTGGGGCTGAGGGAACTTGAAGGACTACAGGTTTGGTAAATCTTGGTAAAGTACACAGATACTTCTGCCTAAATATACCCTGTTAGTCTACAGCAACATTAAGTCTATTAACCCAATTTCCCTTTTCTAGGCAAGCCAGAAAAAGCAGTATTTAACAAACACTTCAAACACTAAACTGCTTAAGGTAAACAAAATAATACACAATCATTTAAAGAACTACCTTCACAGCAAGAAAATAGCATGATTGTCACAAAGTCAAACTCATTAGGAGTTCAATGAGCTCAGAAATAAGAGTTTTCGTTGGAAAGTACTGAACAACAGTGCCTACCCATCTGTATTATGCTCCCAGTTTATAAAACAACTCTGACAAGGTGTGAAAAAGCAGCAATGCGTATTAGAAGAAAGCCAGCATACTACACACTATTTAGTTACTTCAAGTAGTAAGGGTACTCCAAGGGAGGCAGAACCATCTGTATACACTGTTGCAGTCCACCAATTAGCAGCGGGTCACTTCAGATATTCCAGTGTTAAAACCAAAGATTAATGCAGCCCTGCATTAGAAACCAGAGCTCTCAGCACTTCCCTTCCTTCTGAACCAAGTCTGTCTCTCCTCACCACTCTCAGCATCTTGGAAGAGAGTCATTAAAATTTGGCAATGACTGAAATGAGTATGCTTGAGAAACTACAATTTTAAAATAGTTGTACAGCAACTACGTTGAGTATCACTGAAGAATACAAATACATTTCACCTCCTGTCTCAAACACTTCGAGGACACTTGTCTGTACAACATCACAAACCAACAAAATACCCACGTTACAAACTTCAGATACAGTTTAGGCATTAAGGTGTCTGAGGCACCACCAGTTTTCTTCAATCATACACAGTGTTCAGCACGCACCAGAAACCTGTGTACTGCATAAAAAGCAAAGAAATAAATTTGGTATTGCAAGCCTTGTCTCAAGTGCTCACCAAGAGACAGTCCTACGAAGTGACCTGCTCAGGCGCAGCAGCATTCCCATCTCAGCTCTAGGCTGTATCACAGTACGCACCAACCGAAGGGTAGGGGTTGACCGCTACACCAACCCCAGTGAGAGTGGCTACCGGTGCTACCGTGTGACGTCCGTTTTCTTAACGGAAATGTTGTCCCCATGGCATAAGCTTTTAGCTACAGGTCAGCGCCACAGAGTGGAGCTTCCACTCCAACAAGTGCATATCAACAGCGAAACCTGTACAGTCTGGATACTAGCAAATACGGAAAATCACTTTACCTCCTCGCTCTTTGACTTGTGAAGAACAAATCCTTTTTTCCATTGCCCATCAGCACCCTCATTTGGTTTACGGATGTTGAACTCGACTTTTGCACGATCCTTACTTTGAATAGCTTTCCACTCGTCCAGGGTCATTTCCTTAGGACCTTCTTCCTTAACTTCTTCAACCTCATTCTCTCTGTAGTAAATTCAGGAATATGATCAGGACTCAGAACTCACTTTCTAGATACAAACTGAAAATCAGTCACTAATAAGCACCAGACTATTAAAAAGTTTGTCAAGTATTTAGCAGTTAATAGGTGTATATAAAACCCCATCACTTCCAGCACACATGGAAACTCCGCTCCTTTAGCCAGAACACAAAAAAAACCCCCCACAGACAGACACCCTTCAGCAAGTAAATAGTGAGGACAGCAAAATGTTAAAATTTGCACTGACCCATGCTGCCTATTCTCTACATTTATGACAATTTTCTTTAGAAACACAAAAGCCTAACTTCTGCAATGGACTTGTTTGTAGCCTTCCTCCCCTTCTGGAGGTACCTGTCTCCTAAAGGTTCAAGTTAGAATCACAGAATGGTTTGGGTTGGAAGGGACCTTAAAGATCATCTAGTTCCAACCCCCTGCCATGGGCAGGGACACCTTCCACTAGACCAGGTTGCTCCAAGCCTCATCCAGCCTGGCCTTGGACACTTCCCGGGATGGGGCATCCACAGCTTCTCTGGGCAACCTGTCCCAGTGCCTCCCCACCCTCTCCAGGAAGATTCCTTCCTGATATCCAATCTAAACCTCCCCACTTTCAATTTAAACCCGTTACCCCTTGTCCTGTCACTACAGGCCCTTGTAAAAAGTCCCCCGCAGCTTCCTTGTAGCCCCTTCAGGCACTGGAAGGCTGCAATAAGGTCTCCCCGGAGCCTTCCCTTCTCCAGGCTGAACAAGCCACAACTCCCTCAGCCTGTCCCCATAGCAGAGGTGCTCCAGCCCTCGGAGCATCTCCATGCCCTCCTCTGGACTCACTCCAAGTGGTCTATATCCTTCTGATGCTGAGGGCTCCACAGCTGGATGCAGCACTCCAGGTGGGGTCTCACCAGAGCAGAGCACAGGGGCAGAATCCCCTCCCTCGACCTGCTGGCCACACTTCTCTGGATACAGCCCAGGATATGGTTGGCTTTCAACCAACTTCTGAAGTTAAGGCAGTGAGAGAGTGCTTACCACAGTTTTCAAGCTTCTTAGTTTTTTTAACCACAGAATTTAATCAGCTTTGGATAATCTGTGTCTTTTGTTGTACCAAAGGCAATTATTAATTTCATAGCTAACAAACAATTTTTACTTTCAGCTAATTTGAAAAGCCAGCAGCACGATACATCACCTCGCTGTCAATCTTTGGTTCCCCTACCTTCTGCCAAAGGGCTATTTTTAAGCAGAAGACACAACCACTGTGCTCCATACCAGATCATGTTCCAACTACACGGGCAGTCAATCCTTTCACCTCTTCATTCTTCAGTGTGTTTATGCAACTACACATCTGATTTACAGAAAACCAGTGCCATGTATGTGCCACACAACAACCAAAAAAGCCTCAAGTTTAGAGACAAGGCCTTCGCTTTGTAGCCATTCATTTTGCTGTAATAATGTAGAGGTTTTACATCAACATTACTGTATTTAATTTTTTCCTCACTCTGGAGACAGAACGATTTTTGACATGGTATATATTCAGAAGCTTTTTTTTTGTTCAAGGCAAAGATACTGCCCTCTTGGCACATTTTACTGCCGTAAAACATCCTACAGTTCTGCTGAAAAATTTGGGTTAGAGATCCACAGAAAACCAACCCATGTAAAGATGCTGTTCTATAAAGATAACCAATGGATTACAACAGCTGGGTCATGCTTGACCCTGAGAAGAGCACACGTTTTCTGCAGAACTGAGAAAGAAAACACATACAAACACCAGCAGAATTTTCAGGTAAGTGATCAGCACACAGGTGGGTCAGCACCTGGCCAGGCACTAGGACACTGCTACTAATAAAGATCCAGGAAACACTGTAGATACAGCAAATTTCATATACCCAGATTTCCAATACATATAATTATTTCAAGGACTAGCTAGCTTGCATTTTTGGACCAATGTTCCAGCTGTAATGCCTTAAAAAAGTCTAACACTACTTCTTTCTGCATACAAGACAACCTTAAGCTTGGACCAGTAATGGCATTTTATTCTTTTAGTTAAACTAATTCAATTTCTCATTCTCTACACAGTGATTGTGCCCTCTTTACTGCTAACCAAAGTTATTAATGAGGCAATCAAGCTATAGCAAACTCCACATTAAAAATCTCAGGCAAACATTTCAAAATTCTATCTTATCTGTTTGCCATTTTGTTTTGAATTTCCCATACAGCACATTCCTCGTTAAAACAGAGCATTTTATTGTGCTATGTCACCACAGAAAGTTGTGTCACGTTTTTACATCAACTGTATCACTACTGCTCATTCTGCTTCTCTAGTAACTCTGACACTCAGCCAGCCACCGCTTTCTGCTGTAACACCAGCCTAGTGAAACAGTAAGCAGTCAAGTTAACTTCTCTGAAAACTGTCTGCACACAGAGAAGCTGAAGAATGGAAGAGAGAAAAACCCTTTCTTCTACAGGATAATCAGTCTCAACAGTTGTTCTGAAAAAACAGGTTTAAGAAATTTGCCTCCTACAGATTCAGAGTGGTTGGGGTTGGAAGGGACCCCTAGAGATCCCCTAGTCCAACCCCCCTGCCAGAGCAGATCACACAGGACCACGTCCAGGCGGCTTTGGAAAGTCTCCGGGGAGGGAGACTCTCCCACCTCTCTGGGCAGCCTGTTCCGTGCTCTGTCACCCTCAGAGTGAAGAAGGGTTACCTCATGGTCAGGCTGAACCTTCTGTTTTCCCGTTTATGGCCACTGCCCCTCGTCCTGTCACTGGACACCCCTGAGAAGAGCCTGAGCCTGGCCCCACCCTCCTGACACCCACCCTTTAGATACTGGTAAGCATTGATAAAGATCCCCCCTCAGCCTCCTCTTCTCCAAGCTGAACAGCCCCAGCTCTCCCAGCCTTTCCTCATGTGGAAGGTGCTCCAGGCCCTTCATCCTCGTAGTGGCCCTGCGCTGGCCCCTCTCCAGTAGCTCCTTGTCCTTCTTGAGCTGAGGAGCCCAGAACTGGACACAGCACTCCAGGGAAGGCCTCACCAGCGCTTGTGCTGGTGGTTCTGCCCAGTTATGAGCACTGATGCTTTTGGATTTGGTACTTAGGAGTCACAATCCCCAGACCTTAAGCGTATTAGAAGTGATTATTAATAACTAAATCTGAAAGCGACCTAAGAGCCCGTACGACACTAGAACAGCTTCAAGTTAGCCATTTTTAAACATGCAGTTTTTAAAGAGACAGTCTTTCAGCAGCACTGTGGATTAATTCCATATCTACTGAATAAAGCACAATCAGTTTGGCAAAACAGAAGTAGCAATAAATATCAGAGGTTGAAGTCGCAGTAATACTACAGCAATCACAGAACACTGAGAGGGATGGTACTCACTTATTTTCAGAATCAGCAGGCGGATGTTCCTCTCCCTCTGGCGTTTCCTCAGTTACAGCCGACTGATCCAATTCACTGCAATTACATAATGTTTGGAGTTGGTTTTTTTTTTTTTTAAGAGTTCATCCCTACTTAAAGCTACAGAAGATTAATGACTGAAGTCTACAGTGGATTTAGGCAACCTACTCTTCTTTAAAAAACTACTTCAATTAAGTATTGGTGCTCTCTGTACCTGAGAGATGCTACGCTTCCCACCTTCCCCCAGTGGTTTTCCCCAAGGCTCCCTAGTACCCATCCTGAAAAGCCTCCCGCCATACCTTGGAGACACAAAACAGACCTGGCTATTAAAAATACTGTTTTCAATGTACTACTAGTAAAAAAGCACGTTTAACCTGATCAAAATTGTCAATTAAGTTGTTCTATTTTTAGCAAAACAATTGTTCAAAAACCAGCACAAGACTCTGCATATCCAACTTCCCCAATGCCCTGGTTTTAATACTGAAGCCGTCTCCCACGTTAAAAGATACGGCTAATTTCCTAAATTCTGCAGAGGCTGCTTTAATAGCATAGCAAAAATTATCAAAAATTAAAGGAAAAAAAGGCGGCTAAACGTTTGCATTTTGCAAGCCATAAGAACTAGTATTTATTAACATTCTGCTAGTAGTTTTCTGAGCAATTACAGATTACTAACGTTAGTTCATCTTTGACGGTTCCCCAGTTGTGTGATCCGCTGCCACCACGCTTGTCCTCGTGCTTTAGGCCGCTGAAATGTGAATGTGAAACAGAACTAACAAAACTGAGTTAACATTATAGTGTCCAGATACAGAAATTCAAAGGCAAATTGTAAAATATGTATTAATTGTAAAGAATTGCCAAAAAAACCCAACAACAGGAAAAGTTAAAGACTTACGATCTATCGCTGCCACTGTGTCTGTCAAATTCACGTTTGCCACGAGAGTCAAACCCATCTCCTCTGCCCATTCCACGGCCACGGCCACGTCCTCTTCCAAGTCCGCCACGTCCACGCATAGGTCGGTCAAGAATGGGTCTAGTATGGAACAGCCAAACTTGAGTATTTCACCTCCAAACGTTTACAGAACCGTTCTTAGCATTTTCTTTTTCCCTTCTGAGAATTTTATTTACTTACTTTCCCTTTGGTAATCAGTGTCTGCGACCCTGCCGAGGCTTACACTGAAAAAACCTACATGCGTAATGCCCACATTTTAGAATCTGGAAGCAAGTGTTCAGAAGGATTACCCTTTATTTGCATCCTCTGGGAATACCAACACGTGTTTGTACGGTGTTACATAACTAGCAGATACTACAATTTCAATTTAACACACGTTCATCCAACTTACTTTTTTTAAAGGATTCACCCTCTGGCCACTACAATTTTAATATCTGAACGCTACTTTCAGAACACGTGAATTCTGGATCCCTCGCGATACTCCAGACACCCAAACTTGCCTAGACTTCCCCCACTTCCAAGTCTGACGTCACTGCAGCCAAGGTATAAACACCTACAAGGACAAACTTTAACTGGCTCCAAGTCAGCGGCATGGATTTAAACAGCAGCTCTAACAGCACACGAACCGCATCCTGCAGGCAACAGCGGTATTCGAGCTCCTCTCCTGACCCATCTGCTATAGATTGAGAGATATGGTAGATACCTTAATGATTTAAGCCGTATTTTCAGTTAAACCAATGGAACTGTCCATGCCAGATCACTGACAGCCTAAAACTTGAGCCAAGTTTGTGAATATAATCAGGAAAAGGGCCATAGTCTGCATGACACATGCTCTTCTTGTGACTGACGAAAATTTAACTCAATCGGCTTAATTTTGATTCAATCATTATTTTCTTTTTTTTTTTTTAACTAAGTAACAGAAGCCTGGACATCCCCTCCCTATCAAAGCTGGAAAAGTCCTTCGTCGTAACAAAAAAATCCTTACTTATCAACAGAAAATTCTCCTCCTTCGCCTTTCTCATCAGCAGGTTTATCAAAGCGGCGCTCGCGGGGAGGTCGTCTCTCCGGTCTCCTGTCAATAGGCTTGCCTTCACCCTGCTGTTGCTGCTGCTGCTGCTGATCAGGCCTCCTGCCAATACGTCTTATCCCTGCAACGTTAGGCAGAACACATCAACGGAATGTCAAGCTGCTCCGGGAGAGATACTGACTCTAGCACCCTAAAACAGTGCTGAAGGTAAGCTCAAAATGAAGTTTTCCTTCTAGCCGTGCTGAGAAACGACACCTTTTTTATAGTCAGTGTAGATCATGACTCTTCTCATTCACATTTTTATGCAGCATTTAAACCAAACTGTATTCTGCACCAGTGTACACTTACAATACCGTAGGAAACAAAACCTGTCAGAGCACACAACACATTACTAAGCCGTGTTAAAATGACAGGGTCAGCTTTCAAAGAAGGATCAAGGCAAGCACGATTTCTTTCTTTCTTTTTTTCCTCTGAAAGGTGCTTTTCAGGTAACGCAAGTGCTTCTTACTTTGATGCACACCAAAGCGAAGTCAGCATCGCCATGCTGGACCCCAGTCTCTGTGACAGCCACCCTGCTCCATCCCACTGGGCTCTTGGAAACCTTTCGGCTGGCAGTACTCCCCAGGGCAGGGCGTGCACTCCCGTGAGGGCCACCCTTACCCCGACAGTGTCACCTGCATCCCACGGACGGGCAGCCCAGCACAGAGACACTGCTCAGTGACTGAACGACATGTTCATCCACACCAACCCTCCAGTACACGCTCCCTGACAAAGACGCACCTCGCTGTGCACTCACTTAAAATAGCTTAGGAATAGATCGTGCCAGCGAACTGGCGAGCCTTCTTCCCTCCCTCTGTGCCTCCTCAAAGTTTGCTTCAAATAATAACTCCCGATGGGCATTATCTTCCTCACTAAGACATCTGAGGGATCTTAAACACAGTGGGTTTTTCCACTCATGTGAGAGACTCATTTACTTGTCTTTGGAAAGATCTGGACAAACACATTACTCCTTTGTTATGCTATTTTCTTGCCAAAATGTTTCAGGAAAAAAAAACCCTAAACAAACTATCCAAGGTTGGCTTAAGAACTGTAAACTATCTTTTAAATTAAAAGCTGCCAATTTCTGATTTTTAAAAAAGAACTAAGTTCCTGCCTAACGAGCAATGTCATATTCGGGTGGGGCTAAAGGAGTTACAGTTGTAATGATATCCAAGCCAACACACCCAAATGAACAATGTCTCCCTTACCTTACAAGCTGTACTTAACACGAAGTTTGCATGACATACGTTGCTGGCTCAGTAATCCTTACTCCCTGAGGAAACACAGGGGTTAAACTCACTAGCCTCTCCTTGGAAAAGGGCCTCTCCAAGTGAGGAGGACCATGTCGTTTTAAGAGGTAAAGCTCAGCGAGGAGCCAGTGTAACACAGGAGGTATGCTGCAGAACTGGAACCAGTAATCCACGTCTTTTGAATTTCGAGTTCAACACCCTGCGCTCAGAAAAAAACCCGGTTCCTGGTGAAGCCTAACCAAAAAGACAAGTTATTTCTTTTTCTTAGCATCAAAGCTCTGAATTGGTAATTCACCAGTCAAATAATCCGCACCTTTAGAGCAGTGAAATAGTTTTAAACTGCAGTACATTCACACAGGGACAAACCCTGTCGGTAACGTGTCATCAAGCACCTTTATAGTAGTAGAACTACGTCCCCTGCAAAAAATAGACATTTCCAAACCGGAAAGTGACTTTGTTTACTCCAGCGCTCCATACACACTGCCACAAAAGCCGGCCTGACTCTTTCCTTACTATAATAAGTTACGAAAACACTTTTTTATAGCACAGTAGTGCTTGTTCTTGAAAGTGAATGCAAAAACTGGGAGGTAAACACGGACTGCCAGCCCTGCCAAAAACCCTCCGCCTTCTCTTGCGTCGGCCAAAGACACTGCCCGTTGTTTCAGGTTTACCTCGTGAGAGACAACACTGTAATTCCGTACCTAAGCAGCATTTCCAGGGGACACTGGCTTAGCAAACTGCCACTTGGGATAAATTATTGCCTTGCTTGCAAGGGACAAAAACCAACCTCTCCAGCTTTAAAGTACAAGAGATCCACAAGCAAAGAGCACTGGAACACAGCACCCAACTTCTGCTTCTCACAAGGGGTTTTCAAACAACGTTTGGGAGGCCCACTTTCCAAAACAGCTCTAATATCACCACCTTGTCTTTTTTAAGAAGCCTAAGAGGTGGCAGAGAACCATTCTGCAACACGCACTGCAGCAAACGCTACCGTATCGAGATGCTTTCATGCAGCACTGTGCTCTTCTGGTCTGGCCACATTTCTGAAAAGATCATTTACAGTTAAAACCGCAGTCAGCAAGTTATTTCCTCACCCACACGCCAAACGCTGTCCCCGCCACTTTGAGGCGTTTTAAGGAATCATAGAATGGTTAGGGTTGGAAGGGACCTTAAAAATCAACAGGACTCCAATTTAATCCGAATTCCGACCAATCTGACGCGCGCTGAAGTTTGTGCGCGGTACAACTGCCTGCACGTGCGTGCACCAAACCTCCCTCATCACGCAGACCTCTGCCCTACTCATTTCTTCACCCAGAGCACACCCATTTAACCTATTTATACTCCTATTTCTTTTCTCACCAGTTTCCCGCGTGGAATGCCTTATGGGTGTACACAAACACGGCTGAAAACTCGCACCGCCTCTTATTAAAATATGTTTCCCACCAACACCGTTCCCTCGAAAAACGACCTTTGGAAAGCCCAGGCACCGCCGAACACCCTGTCAAATTACGTCGGAGCACCCCAAACGCAATTCAACTTCAGGATGCGTTGCTGGATTTTCTC
>NW_010234481.1:0-3330 GCF_000690775.1 Eurypyga helias
AACCCAAACCCTTCCGTGATTCTATCTATGACGGGACGTGTGCATTTGTTTCGCTCGCTGCTGTCTGACATTTAAAACCAATGGGCTGTCACAGTGGACGTGTCAGAGACCAAGTAAGGTTACGGCTTGACTGACCCACACAGCCATGTTACAACCCAGTTGTTTGCCCTGCGATTGCTCCACAGCACCCATGGGGAGAGTCTGGCAGAAGCAGCTTTCCGTATGCCACTCATATCATGCATGAATAAATTAAAATAGAAGTGGCTTTTTCTGGGAAAGGTGGGGACAATAATCTGAAAATCTGAAGTGGAAGCACGTCCATCTGAAGTGGCAGCAAAAGTCAGGGTGTCACGAGCTCAAGAGACAAGGTTGCAAACATGGACGCTGGAATACCAGGCGCAGGAATTCACCGTCCATCCGCACAGAGTTTTAATTACAGCTATTCTGAGAAAAGCCTGTGAGACTAACCACGGCATAGAAGACAGCAAATATAACGCTGCTATTTAAAAGAAAACAAAGGAAATTACCTGAACCATTGCTGTTCATCTGACAGTATTCAGGCAGGAGAATGGCAGGCTCGGAAGGGGGCTCAGCAGAACGGCGTCGTTAGTGCCAGGGAGTTAAATAGCTCACCCAGAGCAGATTGTGCTGGGTAACTCATATTTGATCATTTTTCTGTTTCACAGAAACATGACAGGTCTTATCATTTCGCATATTTACGTACCCGATACCTCATAACAGATAATCTGGAAAAACAACAGGTGACAGTGGATTGCGTTTGGAATGGGAAGTGAGGCTTGTGACGAGTTTCTAAACGGGTTTGCCTCTAAGGCTGTCCTTGTCAGCTGTGTCATACTTTTGTTGAAGCTCTTGGCACAGAAAAAGGTGTGGATGCTAATAAAATATGCTCAAAATGAGGAGCTGTCAGTCCAGAGAAAGAAATGCAGACAAGAAACCAAATCATCTTTAGAGCTGAAGCAACGCTCATCTAAGTGTAGGCAGCATCAGCTCCTGTACTTAGCAGGAGCACTTGGTGGTGGTTTGTCTTCTGAGGCGCCGTGCTTTGGGGGGAACAGAAGATGGTGTATTAATTGCTCACAGGGCGACTGAGGGCCCACTTGAGGTTGTGGCTCTTAAAGACGTGAAACGTCAGCGTGAAAGGCTTCAGGCAAGGTCTTTCCAGAAGTGGGAGATGCCCGGTGCCCGTGCCCAGCACACCTCAGAGCTCACTGGGATGAGCCGCCCCGGCTCTGCCCACCTCTGTCGAAGCCAGTTGTGTTCAAACTGAACAGGTTTGGAGAACGGCTGCCAGGCCCATCAGAGCAATGGGAAGCCCTGGTGGGTGAGAGGAGACCAGGAGGTCCTACCTCGGTTTAGTCCGGCAAGACAAGAGGCTGAGAGGTTCTGGCTGTTGCTTATACCTGCACTGGGACACGGGTGAGGAGCCCAGTAAAGACCATCAGCAAAAAGATGAACGGGGTATAAACTGCCCACGAGTCATCCCAGGCCAGAAACCAGAAATGGATTCTTAGTCCTGGAGACATGAGGGTCTGGACAAAACCTTCTGCTACCCGTGGGGAGAGACGCAACCGAAATTGCAATTAAAGCAGAGTCTGAAAACTTAAAACCACAAAAAGGTGGCCTAGGCTGACCACCTGTGGCAGCGGAGCACTGGTCTCCGACACGGAGGCCTGTGCAGCCCCGCGACACGGGGCCTTTGTTGGAGTCCCGTGGCGTAAACCTTATAAACATCTTTACAGCTGGGACACGTAATTGCCTACGCCGAGATCGCAGGGACTGAAAAGAACCCAGCGGCTGTGTTGGAGAGTGTAGCAAGAGGCCTTTGTTTGCAGCGTCAATCCCGGCCCTCCGGCTCAAAGCGCGGAGCCGGCAAAGCCAGCCGCTGGCCGAGTGGCAGAGCCGCGCTGAGCGACGGCAGGCAGCCAAGGTGGTCATAAAACACCTGTGATTTGGGGGAAAAAGTAAACCATTTCCAATCAGCTAAAGAAAAATGGTATTTCTAGAGACACGTTCAAAAGGAAAAAGGAGAAAGGGAAATAATAGAAGTTTTTGAAAAGCAGCTGTTGGGCCATTTCTGTGTTCCTAAAATGACATAGGTTGCACAGGGCTGGGTTCACAGCAGATTGTAAACTTGACGCTACACCAGTAGGTTATAAACTTGACGCTACACCATTCACCTGGTGTAACTGGAGTCCCCAGTCCCGTGGTGATCGTCGAAAAGGACAGGCAGTCACCTCCTCAGGGCCGCCACTGATTTTTCTCCACCTGTTAATACTGAGCAGCAGAAACAACTTGATCTTAATGTACATTGGCAGTGGATGCCGTTGGTCAGGGATGTGCTTGGGGTTGTCTGCAAGCTAGCAGGAGAGCGCAGGTACACCGCGAGCCGCCCGCACTGTGCCCTCCCTCCCCGCTGCCTGGAGCGACTTACCGGCAGGAGCTGTGGCAGCCGCGAGCACACGCCTGTCGTCAGCCATACGCTTCGTGCCGGGGACGCAGGTTCAGGCATGGGCTTGGCTCTGGGGACGGGCTTCGGGCTTTACGTTCTCAGCCGCTACTGAAGACGGCTGCATCTCGCAGTTCTTCCTTCAGCACAGGAGTAAAGCTGATCAGCACAGGCACAGACGTGAGGAACACGAAGTCAGCAGCAGCAAGTTCAGAGTTTGGGACAGGGTTCGTCTTGCCAGGCGTCGGACATCGGTCACGCAGACATTTGTGCGTTTGGCCTGTAGACTCTCTTTCAAGCGAGCAGAGAGAAACAGTGGGAGCCCGATTCACCCAACCCGTTGTTGACATCTCCTTCTGGATACAGCTTCTAAGTACCTGTTACTCAGCTGCACTGAGTTGAAAGCGTGTGCAGGTTCATACGGAGACGTGGCTGCTTGGGCAGACAGCTCAGCGACTCCCAGTGACCGGCTGGGTTCCACTCGCACCGGGGAGCCCTGCTCCAGCCGGCTTGCAAGAGCGGTCCCCTTGTGAGGCACGAATGAATCGAAACATCGCCACGCGTGTTTGATTTGTCTTGCCACATCTTGCTGTCGCTCATCCTCTTCCACAGACAAAGGGTTGGTGCCTACAGATAAACTGGGAGTGAGAAATGTCACCAGTTTCAAACCTTCAGCCTCCCCCTGTTCCCTAGGGTAGCTCCGTAAAGCAACAGCGGAGTGAGGGTGAAGCTTCAATGTTCCCCTGGAGCTGCAGCCTTCCTGGTGATGCAGCAGGCGGTGGCCTGGAGCCAAGGGCTTCTCGGAGTGCTGGTGTAACTGGGCGCCGCGTGCTCGTCTCCTGTAGCTTGCTGCCGCCCGCTAA
>NW_010234481.1:3366-4002 GCF_000690775.1 Eurypyga helias
CTAAATGAATGTGTTTTTGATAGAATTCAAAGAAAAGTGATGTCTGTTAGGATTCACGAAAGAGAAAAGAGGGAGCTAACTCTTCTGGCCAGGCTGCTTTTTCATTATGTAAAGAATATTTCTAAATGAAAGCACCAGCGCTTGGCCATAAAGTCTTACGTGCTGAAGTGTTTATTCTCTCTCTACTTTACATGATAAAATCCCTCAGGTGCCCTTTTAAAATAATCCTATTTCTCTCTCATCTGAGGAGCTTTCTGGCCCGATGGCAGAGATTTGGAAATTGCATATTTGCAGAAAAAATGAAGGGATCGCTGGAGATTTCTAAAGCTTCACTCTTAACTGTTAGGATATGAGTAAAAGGATGGGATGATTGGTAATTGGGTATTCATCAGCGGTTCCGTATTGATTTAAAGAGCAATTTCAAGGAGATCTTTTAGTGATTTACCTCGGCTGCCAGTCTGAATAACAAATCATTCATTTAAGATGCAAATTCCCAGGATTTTTTTTTTTTTTTAAACACTGTGGTGATGCCGTTTCCTGCCCATACGGTGCCCCTCACGCGCATCACCAGTGGTCACAGCCACCGCAGCAGCCCCGGGACAGGCGCTGGGTGGCCTTCGACCACGTTGCTGCTTC
>NW_010234481.1:4175-4376 GCF_000690775.1 Eurypyga helias
TCCTGTGTAACCATCCGTCACCTGCGCCTTCCCCGTCACGCATCCCAGGGTGGAAAGATCATTTGCCGTGACCTTTTCACCGTGCAACACAGTGACTCCGAGTTACGGAGTGTCATCTCTCTCCTCCCATCTTTTGCTGTGAGCAATTTCTTTAGCAGCATTTTGACACTTGATTCTACATATATACCAAAAAATATATAT
>NW_010234482.1:0-4745 GCF_000690775.1 Eurypyga helias
AGGGTGGAGGTTAAGCCGGTGGCGCGCTGCGACTGGCCGTAGGGCCCGTACTCTAGGACGTAACGCGATTAGGCGAAAGACCCACTTTGAAAGGGATGGCGGAACCCGTGAGACTTTGCGATGTAAAGGTGACTCTCCCTGCATGTCCTGAGAAGGGAGACGATGGAGTTGTCTATTCCAAACAAATTAACACACTGCCTGATGTTGATTGTATGAATTTGTGGTTAATGTGAATTTTAAACTCTTAACAGTTCTACAACTGGATTCGGGGGGGGGAGGGAGGGGATAGAACGACGCTTAAATTGTTGTACCCAACTTGGTCAATAAAGCAGCACAAGTTCATAATCTTAATCACTGGTCAGTAAACAGTAATTAAAACGTATGCCCAGACGACTCCCGGAGGAGACATGCAGCGTGAAGGGGCGCTGCCTGTGGTCTGGCACCAGCTCTTAGGGTTGCGCAGGCAGCTTCTGCCAGTTTTGGTTGCTTTGGACTATTACCAAATAAATTTAACTCCTTGGGCCTAAATTTTCTGTGAGGGTACTCTGCCCTCAAGGAGACAGCAGCTGGACAAGGGAGACGATGTAGAAAGCTCTTCCTCCTTTTTTCTTCTTTTTAAATTTAAGAAGTATTAGTGCTTCAGCGACTGCACGTTGCGTTGGAAAGGGCATCGCGCCCCTCTTGCCCCATCTGCCTACGTTGCCAGCAGGGTGCCAGCATTCCCAGACTCGGTGGTGACTGCGAGAAAGCCTGAGTCTGCTGACCAGAGTGGCTCCTGGGACAGGAGCGAGCGGCGGCGTGCGCGCGGGAGGGCTGTGCTGCGGCCTCGAGCGCACCACCGTTCCTGGTACCTCTCCTTCCCGGGCAGGGGGACTTGCGTGTGCTCTGCCAACCGCTATGGAACGGGGCGTCTGTCTGCCCTGAAGGGACGAGGGACAGTGTCTCCTGTTGTGTACAGCCTAGAAATAATGGTGTTTGGCTCTTCCCCCACAGAAATAAAGCCCCTTATTAGTCTGTCAAAGCACTCTAGAAATGCCTAAGTTAATCTTAATTTTCATGGACATAGTTGTGTTTAATTAAACTTTTTTCCCTTTGGCTTCTCGCCTTCAGTCTCTGACTAAATATTCGGAGGTCTCCTTGCTGAGCTGGTCGGAAGGTGTGTATGGAAAAGTACGTGTGATGGTAGAGCGGTGGGACAACGTGCTCGGGGAGGACTGGGCGTTGTGCGCGTCTTCGCCGAAGTCTGGCTACTGTTGAGGCAGGCTCGGGGCTTCAGGCCGTAAGGGAGGGGGTGCCGTGTGTGGGTGTAACCTTTGGTCGTAAGGAAACGAGGTCTGTAACTTCCTAACTCCAACACTTCACACTTTTTGAGGTTTCCGTTCTAGTTTCATCCCTCGCTGTGCGGAGCGATCCGCGAATCTCGAGCTAGCGCAGCGACGGGCTTCTCGTAAGCGTGCACACGTGAACGGGTCGAGCGTCCTTTGCGTGCAGGAACGGCTGGCGGCGATGCGTTAAGAACAGCTGGGAGAGCGCGCGTGTGGAAGCTGCTCACGGACGCAGCGCTTCAGCTGGCTGGAAGGGGACTAGTCCGTGACTCCCGCTGACGGGAGCTGTGCGGCTGTTGGATTTCCTGCTGCGGCAGAACGCTTTTCCTAGAACGTGTCTCCCTGAAAGTGCTCCCGCCATCCCTGGGGGAGCGTTCGGAAATGGGCACCCAAGAGCTTGTAGCCAGCTTCCACCTGAAAATTCCTTGGCAGTGCTGTAATTTGTAGTTTTTAAACTGAGCAGTGCTGTGACTCGTGGGACAGGAGCGGGAAGGTCAAGTTTCTCTGCCCTGGAAAAGTCAAAATTGCCTCAAACAGGGCAAAAACTGTGTGAATAGACTGCCACAGCCTCCGGCTCTCCCAAGCAACTCGTCGTTGGGATGGAAAAGTCACCTGTTGGGACAGGCTGAACAAATAAACTGTAGCGCTCTGCAGGCAGCTGGGATAACGGTGGGATTTACTGGAAGAACGGCAGGCCGGGTCGTGCAATGCTGCAGCTTTCCTTGGGAAGGTTCCTTGGAGCCAAGAGCGCTTCAAGAACGGCACCGAGTCCCAGAGCCGCGAGCCCTGCAGTGTGCCGCCGCGGCCACCGGCACAGCCCCGAGCGCCAGGTTACGGCCCAGGGAGGAGCTGCAGCGCCGGCAGCGGGGGAGAGCGTGCGGTGAAGAGGCTGGGGGGGCTGAAACCCCGCAGTTGGGGGCCATGAGAACGTAACTGCCACTCCAGCTTTTTTAAAGGACCGCAAGCCGATAATCAGTGCGAACCGATTCTCCGAAACTCGCGCGCCGAGATGTGAGGGCAGAACTGAAATCACCAGTAATTACTGTATTTCGAGAGACAGACGGCAGCAAGATGGTTATTGGCTTTTGCTGTTGCTTCCAGTGCCTTGTTCCGTGCGCTGGCGCGCTCTGTAAGCGGGCTCCCTGTTCCGGGACGCGCGCTGGGAAGGTGCTCCCGGTTCTGGGACTGGGGCTGTGGGCTCTGGGGCGAGGAGCAGCTTTTAGGAGGGCTCGCCTGCATGACGGAGGGGGAAGCTATGGAGGCCGTGAGCAATGGAGGGAGATGCGCCAGATTACAGACTAAAAAAGGCGGAATTGAGCGTTACTCCTGGCAAAAATTCACCGGCCACTTCGGAATCCCCGGCTCCTGGTATTCCCCGTGATGCCACCAGCAGTGCATCACTGTGCTCGAGCCCAATACTGATCAAAGGGGGAAGTTTGCTTCGGGATTAGTGGGGAAGGTGTAGAGATGAATTCAACCCGGGTTGTGGTACCTGAGCTCCACCAGAAGCAGAGTACTTGCTGACGTCATCCAAGTATTTCATGGTCTAAGGCGCCTTTTTCCGTCGTAAGAAAGGGACTTTCCTTTTATCCAGGTTTTCTGGCTGCTGTCTGCTTCAGCGTAGCGCTAGGCCGACTGCGTCCTGACAGTTGCTGTGAAGCAACACATGTAAACGTAGCATTCCAGCCTAACTGCATCCATGCTGTATTCCGGGAGGTATTGGGTCAGGTTGGTGTCCATAGGAAGTACGTGGAAGGCCCAGGACACTTTCCTCACGCCTCACTCTGCAGGGACTTGGGCCCAAGCACACCAGCATCAGCGTAGCGCTAGGCCGACTGCGTCCTGACAGTTGCTGTGAAGCAACACATGTAAACGTAGCATTCCAGCCTAACTGCATCCATGCTGTATTCCGGGAGGTATTGGGTCAGGTTGGTGTCCATAGGAAGTACGTGGAAGGCCCAGGACACTTTCCTCACGCCTCACTCTGCAGGGACTTGGGCCCAAGCACACCAGCACAGCACGAGCTCTCCGGGCGGAGCAGCCGCTGCAGCAGGGCTCTGCTCGCCCAACCGCTGCGCACACTGCGACAGGCCTCCACGAGCCTTCGTGGAAACCCAGCTCGCGTTACCCCAAGGGGGTGTGGGAACAGGCCATGCCAAGCAGCTCCGAGGAACCTCCGCCTTTTAACCCCGCTGCGCCGCAGCCAGAACTCTGTCCTCACGTCCGCCGATGCAGCGGCGGCACTCGGGGCGGCTGCTCAACCCAGAGGTGCGGCAGAGGGAGGTGTGGCCACCCGGCTGCCCTAAGCAGTGTCTCAGGAGGGCTTTTGCCAGGAGTTCCACCCGTCCAAACCAGTCAGGAGCTACTGCCCGGAGCGGCGGCAGAAAGAACGCGCACGAGTGAAGACGACTGACCTTCCAGGCGCAGTTCAGACCCGCAAACCACGTTTTACCAGGTTTTATTTAAAAAAGGTTTCCCAAAGTTACAAAAGGAGATGTCCAAGGCCTCTTCCTTCGAAAGCCCTTTGAGGGGTTTTCCGAGGGGCGACGGTGCACGAGCTGCCGCCTGCAGCGTTCAACTCGACTGTGTCCCTCCCGGCACCGCCGCCCAGCCGGGGAAGCACAGCAACCGCACCCGAGAGCGTGCTCCTCCGCTCCGTGCAGCTGGCGTAGCTACAACTTCCAGGTATAAGCATAATCCTTCATTTCCAGAAAGCGGATGGAAGATCTTCCCAAGGTTGGGCACTGACTCAGCTGATCCAAAGTCTTGGGATGCAGCCCACACGCAGGGAGGTCTTGGCATATGGTTTCCTGCGGGAACGCACAGGGAGAAGAGAGATGGGGGCTGGGTGTTCCTGTATGAAATACCCGCGGTTTTTAGCACCCAGTTGTGTACCTCCGGGCAACTCCCCGCAAAGCTAGTTTTCCCATTATTCCCTTTCGGAGGGGAATGACAAGCCACAGGGACTGCCAGGTGGCGATCACAAGGGATTGGGTATAAACCCACGTATTAAGGGAACGTTTTGCGTCACTCGCCGGCCTATGGTTTGTAACAAAGACACTGTTCCAAGGAGGAACGACCGTCTCCGCCCATGTCCTCACCTTACTGGCGGCGGGGCTCGTGCCGTCAAGAGCGGTGTTGAAGACAGCGGTTGGCTCGTGCGCGTACAACGCGGCAGAGAAGGCTCCCCGCTGCGCCGGCGCGAGCAGCATGGTCAGGGCGTGCAGGGAGTGAGGCAGGACTGGGCCTACGATCTCCAAGCTGAATATATCCTTGTACGCCGAGTGAACCTGGGCTTTGGCATTTACGCTTCGAGCCTGAGGAGGAGATTGCATAGGGTTAGCTTTTGGCGCGCCCAGCCGAGCCCCGATTCTCGTTTGCTTTGTTATGGCAGTGCCGCAAGCCCGGCAGAAGTTCCCC
>NW_010234482.1:4816-9904 GCF_000690775.1 Eurypyga helias
AGGCCGCACAGTACTGAGAAAGCTGGGAGCAGCGTGAGCTACTCCTGGTGGCAGGAGACTGGCCCGACCTGCCCCAGCAGCTGATCCTTCAGCACCCACCGCCTCCCCCCGGCAGCACGGTGAGCCCCGGCTCAGAGGCTGCCTCGCTGCTGGCAGCTGTGGTGGTCCCAGGCCCCGTAAGATCTCGGGAGACCCTTTTAACGGCTTTAGTATCTGGAAAGTCTGCTTAACCTCTTACAGGGGTGTGGAGAAGGGAGGTGCCGGGATTTCAGTTTAGCAGCACAGATCCGTGTGGATAGAGGTGATGAGGAGGTGCTGCAGTCAAAATGCTAACTCTGGCTATGGCAACAAAAACTGCTCTGCTGTACCCGAGGGAAACGACGCGAAGCCAGCTGCGCGAGGAACCCATTTTCTTGACCCGAAAAAGGGGATGGTTGCGTTACTCACTTTGAGCGTCTGCATGGTCCCGCCCCGGAAGGCGACGGGGGACAAGAGAGTTGGCGGCAGCCCTGCTTGCGGGCCTGCAACAGCCACCAGGCTCTTGCAGTTTACCAAGAAGTTCAGCAAGGTGAACGTGTTTGTTCCTTTCACCAAGGCAAGGGATTCCGGCCTGTGATCCATCTGCACCTCATGCTTCTCCTTACGACTGTTGGCGTGGGTCAAAGGAAAACCATGAGGAAGTGAAAAGCATCAGTGCACCAAAGGAAGAAGGGGAGCGGCGCAACTCCAGAAGCAGCCCCCCGCTCCCCTCTGGCCAATCAAGGCCTTTAAATAAACCAACCCACAGGAACCCACCAAGCTTTGCGCTGGTTCAGATCTGCTCCTCAGATACTCAGCGGCGTCTTAAACCTGACTTCCGATTTTGTCATCAAACACTTCAGGTGCTCCAAGTGCAAACGGAACCAGAGGACAGCGTCCCTCTGAAACACAGCCAGGTTCTCAGCAAAGCTCTTCCGGTTTACAGCTGTGTCCCTGCTAAGCCCCACAACTTGCAAGTGCAAACCAAGCCTACACAAACCACCCCCCTTTTCTTCAGAAGCCAATAAACCCTACTGCGTCATTCCAGCGAGCCCGCATGTGCGGTGCCGCCATCAGCCCCAGGCCCAGCGCATCTTACGGAGTTATGTTACCGGTTCACAAGGGCTTTTCCTTCCAGAAGAAAAGCATCTAGAAACACCGGTCATAAAGGAACCCAAGACAACGGGGAGAGTCTCTGAGTGTGTGCTAACGTGAGGATTCATGTCTGGAAATAAGTTCTCAAAAGCTTTTATAAAACCTGCATCCATACCACAGCAAGGTGACAGCGGCATCTTCACGTGCAAAGAAAGGATACAGTTTGATAGAAATAGCGTCTGGTTTCTTAACCTTGTCTTTGACTCCCATCTCCTCAAGCCAAGAGAAGCTTTCATCATCATCGTCATCGCCCGGGGCTGGTTCCCTGGGAAAGAGAGAATCGGCGTGAGGAGGGCAGTACTCCCTAGGAAGATGGCCAAGAATATGCAGGAGTCGGTGGATGCCCCTGCATGCTAGCACCCTACAAGGCTTAGTACGTACTCTCCTTCTTCCACACTGTTGCCCACTTCGATGCTGTTGGCAACTTCTGTTTCCAGATTCACTTTGGAATTTTTCTGTTTCCTGGTTCTTTCTTCTACCAGCGGTAAAGAAAACTCTATGCCTTGGACAGAGGAGGAAAGCACGCGGTGAATGGTTTTGTAACACGGCTAAGGCGCTTCATCCGTTCCTTGAATCCTAGCTGGACTGGCTTCACCTTACCTTCGTTTCTCATGGCTTCCCTTAAGCCTCTAGTTGTGGGAGAAATCACAGCTGTGACAACGTCACTTCCCGCCAGACCAGCTGCACGGAACAGGACAGTGAACTGGTAGGTGCACACGTAGAAGTAGGGACACAGTTTGGCTTTGAGCAGGTTGTACAGGGAGGTAAAGCTGACAGACCTGCAAATACGAACAGAACAATCCCGTAACTGACGTCCGTTCTTTGCTCTTCACGCGTGAAACTGATGAGGCTGGGTGTGGGCGCAGTGCGCTCTGCGCAGGTCTGAGAGCACGTAGAGCGACTCTCAAGACGCGCTCAACGTCCAGGAAGCTGCCCTCCCGGAACGTGGCCAGTTTGCGAGTGCTGTGATGTTCTAGCGTACTCGCCTTGCCGCATGAGGGTTTACATGGAGCCTCGCAGGCAACCTGCTAGCAGGGTTTATGGAATTCTACCCAGATCGGTAACTAGGATTGGAGAGGGGCATTTAACCCAAGAAGGTAGCTTTAGCCTTGTAGTTCCTTGACCTGGTCCTTAAAATAATGAGTGTTCCAGCAAAACAAAAAAAAAAGGGCAAGCTTTCTCATAAAAATGGAAAGACCAGTACCTGAAGGGGCTAAAAGGAAGCTGGGGGGGTCTTTTTATAAGGGCCTGTAGTGACAGGACAAGGGGGAACAGGTTTAAACTGAAAGTGGGGAGGGTTAGATTGGATATCAGGAAGAAGTTCTTCATGGAGAGGATGGGGAGGCACTGGCACAGGTTGCCCAGAGAAGCTGTGGATGCCCCATCCCTGGAAGTGTTCAAGGCCAGGCTGGATGAGGCTTTGAGCAACCTGGTCTAGTGGAAGGCGTCCCTGCCCATGGCAGGGGGGTTGGAACTGGATGGTCTTTAAGGTCCATTCCAACCCAAACCGTTCTGTGATTCTATGACCTTGGGCATGAATTAAAACCCCACCGTCTTAATCTTACGAAGTACGTTAGTTGTTTGGTTCCACTTACCAGTCACTCATTAGCACTTGCTGCAAGGCTTCATCCTGTGACCAGGGACTAGCCTTTCCAACTATTCTTCTATCTGCTCCAATCCGAGGGAACAGCTGCAGCCATGGCAGTGAAGGGTGAAGCCAGTACACGAGGCTTTGCTGAAAGGCGCAGCGCAGTTCTGTCGACAGCTTTGGTTCCTAGGTGTCAGAAAGTGCATCATGAGGACAGTGATCCTTCATGTCAGGCAGCATCGCAGGCGACGGGTTAAAGGAATATTGCGTTAGCTACTTAGGCCAAAAAATAATCCCTGGCTCGTGAACAAGCCAGGCTGAGGAAGGATGGACAGCAAGTGGCACCTGCCCCACTCACTGCAGGTACAGACATGGGTGGAATCAGCTCAGTCGTCCCAATGAGCTCTGTTCTTAATCCGTGGCCAAACCAAAACAGAATCAAGCCTTCACGGCCAGCAGGTTTTAAGGAGAGGTGCAAAGGCATATTCTCCTTTCCAAAGCTGGAGCCCCGCGCTACCCGCTGAAACATTACCTGTATGCTCTGCGGCAAGTTTGCTTCTGTGGCTCGGCAGTGCTGAGCGAATCCCTGAGCCTCCTCTTGTGCTTTTAAATGTTCTGCCCAGGTGAAAGGTTGGGAGGACATAAATAGAAGTCGCGTCTTTATACTCCAGTCTGCAGGAAACTCGCGTCTCGGCGAGGAGGGAACTTGGGGTACGGCAACAGGTAAATGAAGGTCCTTACAAAACACAAATAGCCAGAGTTAACCCATGGAAAATTAAACACACTCCAAAACAAACCCCACCCTCTGCAGCCACCGCCTCCTATTTTAGCATGGTTAGGCCTCCTCCCAGCATCACGTAGTACACCCTTCCCGGCAGGCAGACCAGACACTGCACTACAGCTGTGAGATGGAATGTCTCGAGTTTAACAGCCTCTAAGACGACAAGCTAAACCCGTCGTCTCCTACATGATTTCGTCCAAAGCAGCGCAACAGCAAAAAGGCCTCCCTGATTCTGAGCCTAAGGAAGTACTCACATGAAGAGACGCGCTTAGAAAAAAGCTTTGGCACACAGATTTTCTGGACTCCAAGCTGTACCGAGTATGACTGTTCATAGGCTAACCCAAGTCACAGCTTACACTCAACTGATTATTTTAGGAACAGATTCTAATAGAAATACAGCATTATACCATTTGTAAAAAAGCAGAAGAGGGTTTTCATTCCCAGGGGTCTTTCCAAAAGTCATGAACTAAGAGCAGATAGAAATATGAGTAATTCATATCAAAAAAACACCTTAGCCTGAAGTTTACAAAAACAAGAATTTTCATACCAAGGCAGTTACTTCATTTCACTGCATCCTGTCTTGGTGACTGCTGTATGTCAGACACTTCCCAGAGGATGCAAAAAAACCACGGGAGAGCCCTAGGGGCACTCTGTTCTCTTTAAGAGGTCATTTTTCTATTCTGCTAAGTTAGTCTGAACTTCAGTTTCTCAACCTGTAACGACGGTTGAGACACTGTCTGCCTGAAAATCGTTCAAAGGCTGGTTTTCAGGTATTTGCTCTCTCCTATGTGCCTGGTCAAGTTGTTTGTTCCCTTTCTGTAGCTGAATAAAAGTCGGCGGGAGATACCTCACTGTGGAGAACACCCTTATCTCAACAAAACACAAAACTAAAACCCAGCAGAATTATAGTACACGCGGTGATAAACCTGGAAGAAGACAGCAACAACCTCTGTCAACCAGAACTACAACAGTATTTGCTCTCTCCTATGTGCCTGGTCAAGTTGTTTGTTCCCTTTCTGTAGCTGAATAAAAGTCGGCGGGAGATACCTCACTGTGGAGAACACCCTTATCTCAACAAAACACAAAACTAAAACCCAGCAGAATTATAGTACACGCGGTGATAAACCTGGAAGAAGACAGCAACAACCTCTGTCAACCAGAACTACAACAGCAGCGATGGCAGGCAGAAGGCTGGCTTTTGGAAGACCATGACTGCAACTGTAGACGTGAAGGCAATTTAAGAAATTGCCTTCAACGCTGACAGTTTAGTACATCGTTTGATAGAGAGGTGGAACAGTTTTAAACAGTTAAGCCATTCTAGCTTTGTTTTGTGAACCGAGAACAGCTGGAGGTGTTTCAGAAGCAGCTGTGCCGTTTCATACACTGGTTAGGGCGAGGCTGTCGGTTCCTTCAGCGGGCTCTGCTCTCCTGGCAGCCTTATCTTCATAAACAGGCTCTAGAAACTGAATAAAAAGGTAGCGTTAAGATGCAGCGCAAAGCAAGGCCCGGGTCGCCCGTCAAAACCAGGCTCCTCGCAGCGAAAAGC
>NW_010234483.1:0-424 GCF_000690775.1 Eurypyga helias
GGATAACAGTGCCCGGAGGTGCTAATCGCAGAATCCAGCCTTAATCCCTGTGGGAGCCGCTGCGGAGGTGCCGGCAGAGCCGAGCAGGTGGGCACAGGGGCTGCTGCCAGGGGTCCCTGGGTGACGGGCAGGGGGCCTGGGGGGAAACTGCCTTTCCCTTGGCGCAGGGAAACTGAGGCACTCACAGGGCCGACCCGCCTAGGCTTTCCCCAGCTTCCCTGCGTGACTCCAGGGCCATGCCAGGAGCTGGCCGGGATGATGGGACAGAGCCAGGAAAGGCAGGGAGGGCTCGCGGCGTGCCAACCGCCCCCAGATGCGTCGGCGGGGGGTAATGCACTGCCGAAACCCACTTTTGGGGGGGTTTTAAATAACCAGCCGAGAGCCAGAGCTGGGGGGGACACCCTGGGCTGCTCTTTGTCGGCAT
>NW_010234483.1:485-724 GCF_000690775.1 Eurypyga helias
CAGGGAATAGTAAAAACGGAGCCATGGGAATGCCCCCAAGCAGTGAAACCCCCCACCCAAGCCTCTGGTTTCCCACCGTTTCCCACTAACGGCTAAGATGGGCATAGCCGTCGCTCCCAGCAAGAAGCTCTTCCCAGGGGGTGGAATTCTGGAACCCGACTGAACATAACGACCCTGTCCCGGCCAGAGCAGCGGCCGGAATGCCGTTGTGTCATCGGCCCTTCCCTCGGGAGCTCCCC
>NW_010234483.1:1063-1288 GCF_000690775.1 Eurypyga helias
CCCCCACATGGACCCCGAACACATTGGGGGTGGCTGCGGTAAGGGGGGCGAGCGGCAGCGCCGAGCCCCTTCCTCGTGCGAGACAAAGCCGTGCCGTTCCAGCCTTGCTGTCGGGATTCGGCATCGCCTCGATTTTACGCCCTATTGCGATATCGGGTTCGGGCTACGCGGTCGGCCTTCGGCGTTTCCTCTGGCCCAACACGCAGCTCGGGCGGCGTCGCCGGG
>NW_010234484.1:0-544 GCF_000690775.1 Eurypyga helias
GCACGGGTCACCCCTGCAAGAGGGACCAGCCAAGGCTTCACAGGAAGGATGGGGTTTCTCTCTAGGAGGGGTTCGAACAAGGGCAGATTTGAGGATAAACGGGGCCCCATGGGTCCCAGTGGGGACAGGGACCCTCTGTCCAGGTCTGTGGGGCATCTCAGCACTGAGCTTTTAGCATACAGCCCCCCCTTATTCCTGGGGTGACAGCGAGACGCTCCCAGCAGCAGAGCCACCCATGCCGGGGGACATGGCTCCGAGAAGCCAACGTGGTCTCCTCGGTCTGGGGCCGGGGCCCAGACGGCCACATCCCCACACTGCAGGGCCCATCCTGCACCCTAGCTCACAGGCTGCACGCTTCCTGCACGCTTTGGGGCCGGCTCTGGCCTCTGCCCCCTCCCCAGCCCCCGGCTCTGCTCGCTTTGGTTTGCGAAAAGGAAGGCGAGGCGAGGGGAACCGCGCAGCCAGCACGTAGTCAGCAAACCACACGTCTCGGCACCGGGGGGTTCACACCCGCCCCCCCCTCGGTTCTATGGACACGCTTCCC
>NW_010234484.1:846-2389 GCF_000690775.1 Eurypyga helias
TGTCACCCAGCTGTCCCCAGGGCACCCAGCCGTCCCCAGGGCACCCTGCCCACATTGCACCCACTGAGCATCTTCCAGGTGCCCCCGACACCCCCCTCCCGAGGGAGAGGGTTTGTAGCCATGATGCTGCGGCATGGCCAGAGCAGCTGAGGCCAAGCTGCCCTTCAGCTTCCCTCTTCCTCCTCATGGAAACACGCCGGCAAGCAAAGACAGGAGCTCGCCCCTCCTTGCCTTCCTCTGTACCTCCCCAAAATTAGTTTTCCCTCTTCCTCTCGCCAGTTGGAATCCCATCTCCAAGTGCGTCCAGCAGCAGCCACAGAGTGGGAGAAGGAGAAAACCTCCCCGGGGTCACAGCCCCCCGGGGACCATAAACCTCCCGGGGGTGGTTTATGCTGGCGGTGAAGTGAGGAGGGGCGCCTGAGCGACACCCCATCGTGGAGCAAGGAGCCCGGGCCCACCCTGGCTCACCCCCCGAGGAACTGCTGGTGCCCTGGCGCACTGTTCCCGGCTCCTTCACAGAGGGAAATCCTGTTGTCACCCCAAATATTTCATGTCTTTTCTACCCCCCCAGGGCTAGCGTTCATTTTGCATCTGGGACCCAAAGCCACGCTCCCCAGCTGTCCCCCACCACTGCCCAGTCCCTAAGAAATGGGGGTCGCTAAGAAGTGGAGGTCACTAATCGATGGTGGTGGCTAATAAATGGGGGTCAGAAGTTTTGGAATAGCCGTGGTCCCCTCCCAGCACAGCCACTGCCCACCACTCCTGCCTACCTGCCACCATGAAGAGCAGCGCCAGCAGCCCAGGGATGCAGGGACGCGGGTGACCGGGTGCCATCCCCATCGCTCCAGCACCCAGCTCGGAGCTGTCACCTCAGCTCTACACCGGCTCGAGGGAGTGAACATGCAAATCTACCCACAGGCAGCCACGCACCTTCCCAGGGGAGTGGCGACGCAGGGACCCCGTGGGGACATCGCCACAACCAAGCCGGCATGGCCTGGCCACGGCGTGGGGGTCGGTGGGGTCTCTGCCTCCCTCCCCAAAGGTTTGGGGCTGGTCTCCAAAGCCCAGCCCTTGTTTTTTCCCCTGGGAAGCAGGGACAATAAGGGAAGGAGCCGGATGCTGCCTGCTGTTGGGTAAATAACGCCAGCTGGGCTGGCTGCCTGCGGAGCCCGGTGCCGCGGGATGAGGGCCAGGCCTTGGCCCCGCTGTGGGGCCAGGTTGGGGCGGCTGCTCCTCCCCAGGAGGGTTTACCTAGCTTTAAATCAAGGGAGAGGGTTCCTCTGGCTTGGAAATGTCCTGTGCCCCACATCTGGGATGTCCTGTCCCCAGCACTTGGTCCTCCAGATGCCCTGTCCTCTGCACCTGGGATGTCCCAGTGTTTCCCGCTGGTTTCTCCCCGGCAGCAGCAAAGCTTTTCCATGGGAAGCTTTCGCTGAACCAGACCCCCCCGCAGCACCAGGAGACATGTCAAACAGGAGCAGGTCTCTGGGAACAGCCCAGCCCTGTCCCCACGGCGGTTGTCACCGCCCGGGGGTCCCGCTGC
>NW_010234485.1:0-2235 GCF_000690775.1 Eurypyga helias
CCCGCTGCCTGCTCTTTGTCGCAGTAAATCACATTACGGAGCGGAGCGCAAGGGTAGTTAACTTTATCTTCTGTCAGTGTAAACAAATAAGCATTCGGTTCCTTGATCTTTATTTAAATATAGAATTGTTTATCAGTGTCATCCTATGAAGATTAATTAGATAGCTTTATTCACAATTTGGCGTCTGACACCCCATTTTAGGAATGCATTATAATCACCAGGTGTTAATTGGGGCCAGCCAGGCACTTATGTTTCTATTAAACAGTGTGAGGACTTTTCACAAGTATTAAGTTCTTTTTTTTTTTACCGTGCGGTGCAAAAATATACAGCTTTTAATAACACGGGTTGCACGGCTGAATCGTGCTCCCTAGCGCTGTATAACCGGCGTTTGCAGGCCGGGAAGGGCTGGCGACCAGCGGCTGGCATGCCACCGCATCCTTCGGCTGGAAGCGGGACACCCTGGCTTTTCCGGGAGGAAAGAAAAAAAATGCGGAGGAGGAGAAAAATATATAAATTCCGTCCCTAGTCGCTTAAAAATTACCGCGAGTATAATTGTCCCAAACGGGGTGTCGCTCCCGGTGCGAGGGGAGAGCTGCGGGCACCCGATTTGTTCCTCCTGCCAAGGCGCGGAGCCGGAGCCTGGTACCCAGAAGTTAAGGGCTGATCGAAATCTCCTCGGCCACCCGCCGCCCAGCGGGGAGCCGCGGCCAGGGCCCCCCGATGGCTATGCTTCCTGCGGGGAGGGCTCCGGCCTCCGCCCCTGCTTGGTTTTGTTTGCGGCCGGGCATCGCTGACAGCTTAATCCCATTACTGCCTGCATATCCTCGGGAAGGGTCCCGCTGCAACGGGAGCCGGGATTCAATCGGTCTGGCAGGAGGGGCTTGCCCCCCCCCCAAGATAAACGAGCAGGGGAATTTTTTACGACGTTCCGGGAAAAGGAGGGGAGGGGCGGGGGGCGCTGCTGCGTGGGGAGGCGACCGAGTTCACAAGTCGGTGGCCAGGACGAGGGCTCACACCTGGCCCCCCGCAGCCCCACAAAGGGGAAGGTGGCAAGGGAAAATAGGCACCCGGGGGGTTGGGGGCTGTCAGAGCTTGTGGGGGATGCATAGGAGAACGGTAACAGCAAGATACATATTTAAAAAAATAAAAATCCAAAACCAGACATAGAAGTAACCGATAAGCACAAGATGAGGGAATAAAGCAGCATGGAGAAATTTTGCAAGGGATGATTAGATTTAGCAACAACTCAGACCCCCCACCCCCAATGATTGTGCTCCCTCCTCCCCCCAGATGGGACACCCGATAGAGGCAAAGAAGAGGCAGAGAGCCACCCCCACATTTATTAAAAATTACTATGTACATAGAAAAAGGAAACAGAACCAAGTTTTGTTGGAAGAATTTTGTCTGTCAGTGCTCTGGGGTTGATCACTTTAAAATGGCTGAGGCTATAGGCAAGAGGAGTGGGTAAAGTTACATCACGTCCAGTCCTGTACAAGGCAGCTGAAAAAGTCACTTTACATACACGTAAATAGAAATCTCTTAAAGTTTTCCACAACATTCCATATGCTAAGTTTGATTAACAAAAAAAAAAAATAGCCTCTTGAACTTCAAAGCACCACTGGAAGTCCTTCTGACTCAACAGCTATAGGTCAACTATTTATACATTATTCCACAATATTCTACAGTGTACCTAGACAAAACACAACTGTACACTTTTTGGCCACCTCAAGAATAGGTTAGGCTTTTGGGATGGAGGCGCTTTTTTAATGCGAGTTCTAAACTAAGAAAAGTCAGATTTGGTCATTGTAACCCCATTGTTAGCAATAAGACCTTCAAGTCAAAATCCTGACTGACAAGCAGGCCTTTTTGGCCATTTTCTGCCGAATAAAGCCTTAGCTGAGCAATACTCAGCTAGGCCAATTCTGCTGCAGACAAGGGTTGAAGAAGCCAGCTCAGTCTAAAGCAGGACATAGCATTTGTGCAGTCCCCACAACCCAACCCCCTTTTATCAAAGGGGCAGGCAGGGAAGAAAATTAAATTTAGGATCCAACCCCCCTTATTGCCTTGCTCAGGAGTGCATAGATTTGATCAGGCCTCTGAGCCAAGCCTAACTGTACACTTTAGTGTCTCCAATAAATAAGCCACATCGCAAACAAAAAAAAAAATCTGGGCTGCTGGTTACAGCTCCTGTGTATGGTTCTTTAAGAGAGGAGGGAAGAATTCTACCCTAGGTTG
>NW_010234485.1:2263-4896 GCF_000690775.1 Eurypyga helias
CACCTTCATTAGAATTGCACACAACAATTCAAGGTGGAAGGCAAGTGTCTTTCTAGCAATTGTAATGCAAAAAAAACCAAGGCCACCCTGAAAAAAAATAGCCAATTGGGATAAAAGGATGCTTTAAGAACTAGTATAGAATGCGTAGTAGCCCATGCCTTTTGAAGTGTCTTTGTTATAGTCCTCAGCATTAATGTCCTCGCATTTCATAGTCGGGGAATTTTCATTGCTGGAAGTGCTAGGGGAGAGCCGTCTTCTCTTGCAAGCACCTGTGTAGACCCCAGAATCATTTGAATCTAGAGACTTTATGGAAGGTGGAGTCTCTATCCAGGATGAGCCGATCTCTTCTTTCACCTTCTCCTTGGAAAGCTGGTCTTCAGAGAAACCTGGAGGGCTTGTTCTGGAGGTCCAAGGTAATCCTGTTGTCATTTTCCTCTGGTAAGAGGCCCTGTTCCCCCAGCCAGCCATGGACGGAAATGTCGGGTCAGGGTAGTATCCCAGAGCATGGGATGGCTGAAGGGGGAGGGATTTAATGCCATAAGGGAGCAAGGTGCTTGGAGAATACTCCGTCTCATAGGAGTTCATGTCCAGTTTGTTGGCACTGGGCTGCTGCACAGGCGTCACAAACCACCGCTGCGGAGAGCTGGCCACCTCTTCGTTCTGCTGCGGGGAGAGCAAGCCGTTTGTCTGAGGGACAGTTCTCTCCCCGTTGTAAAACCTGGCTGGGGGCAGGTTGTTGACAAACTGTTCTTGGAAGAAGGGTTGCACGCTGTATCGGGCACCAGGGACAATCTGGTGGGATCTAGGAGAATCCGTGGGAGATGGAGTTAATCTGTCATTTTCTGAAGCTGTGTACATGCTACAACATAAAGGAGAAATACTGAGTGTTGTTCTTTACAATTCCAGTGTGGCAGTAAAACAAAACCAAAAAAACAGGAAGAAACAGAGTTTGTTCTTAATTAGAATCACACACAGGTTTAACTGGATGGATGTTCATTGTTATCCAATCGAGGAGGTTGCATTGTTTTTCCCTAGAGCAGTACAATACTTACAGTATCGCTGCGACAAGTTCACACTGTTCACCAGCCTCATATTTTAAATGAGGTGCAGCACCTTCCCCCCAGAAGTCATACTTAGATACACACAGCTCCAGCTTTTCCTAGGCTATTTGATACTGAGCAGTGAGCATTAGGCACATTTCTGCTGACAATTTAAAGAAGCTGCCCCTGCTCTGTGGGGACCCTTGATACACTACTGCCAATCTGCAGGCCGGCTAGGTTCTGCCTGTACAAGTTTTCTACCGAAATTCAGAAGCCTGCTGGAAAACAGGTTGAGACAACAGATTTATGCCTTCAAAAGGAACACATCAGATAAAGTTGCCAGTAGTTTACTACTTCTGAATAACAGAGGTAGCACCTAAAGAAACTTAAAAATCCCAGGCCAGAATCGGACAGAAGCATACTTACGAGTCATAGTTGTCTCTGAAGCCTTTCGCAAAAGGATTATGATCAATTTTGAGCTGGGTAATCTAAAAGTAAAAGCAGAATATAGTAAGGTGAGATGCTGAATCTACAAGAATTAATTGTAATTAATTGTGATTTTATACATCTGTGCTTACATCAGTGTTTTGATATGCCGTAACTGCTATGAACTGGGTTTCAGGGAAAATGAACGTTTGAGTCTTTGAAGAATCATTCAGATCTTCAACACCATCTTCAGTCACTTCCACAATGTGAAGCCGGGGCTGGTACTTGTGTAGAGATTGCAGTACTATCATCTAAACCACGGAAGAGACAAGAACTTTAGTTTGTTTCATGTCAGATGCAGTTTGTCTATTTTGTAGCCTGACATTTTCTTCATGTAAATTGTAGTTTTGACTTGGGAATGAAGCAATTTTAACTGTTAACAGGCGATGATTCAAAGCTTGTAGCCTCCTTTTCACTAGGTTACTAGTACGGTAAATGCAGGAAATCAAGAGCTATCAGCTACCCTCCCACTTTTTGAGCAAATGCTGAGATATAACAGCTAAACCCAAAGAAATTCACACATCTATTTGTGACTTTGCTTCTCCATACAAAGACAATAAGAACACAAGGTCTGCTTTCAAGGGCAGGAAGGGAACAAATCACAGGAACAATGATCTAGTGGCTTGATTAACTGCTCTAAAGCCCCAAAACCCCAGGGCTCCCGCGGCTGAGCCACCGAGAGCTCCTCAAGCCTGCCCTTCCCAGCCCCCTTCCCCATTTACCTGAGCGTTGTTGTTGTTGGCACCTTTATTGTTCGTTAGCTTCAGCTTCCCGAAAGAGATCTCCTGCCTCATCCAGTGCGCCCCGGTGTTGGGCGACTCGGGATGCACGTACACCTTGTTGCCTGGGGAAGATGGGGAGGTGAGACGGGCTCCGTCCCACCGCCGGCAGCTGGCAGCGGCGGGGCTGGGCAGGCGGGTGCCCCGCCCGCACCTACCTTGCATGTTGTTGTCTGCTTTGCCGCAAGTCACCCACTTGCCCCCCTGGAAACGCCAGTGGTTGGGGTCCGCCAGCACCACCTCCACGAAGACGTTGTAGTGGGCCGTGGGGTTGAGGCCGGTGATGTTAAAGCTCAGGAAGGGAAACATCCTCCTGGGAAAGCAAAGC
>NW_010234486.1:0-231 GCF_000690775.1 Eurypyga helias
CGGGCAGAAAGGACCCTCGCACCAAGCATACCTGGTGATGATATCAACTGAAGTAATTAAGGCAGTTTCGTGCTGTAGAGAGAAAGGTGGAGCCCCAACAACATGAAACTACCTAAACCACAGAGCAGTTCTCAGGCGCTAATTATTACTTTCCCCATTGCCGTGGTCTTTAACGCAAGGATCCCGCTAAGAAAATAAAACCAGAAACGTGACTAAAACATCCCTCTCGCC
>NW_010234486.1:419-750 GCF_000690775.1 Eurypyga helias
CCGGCCAGCCTCGGTGGGTTAATGAAAACAGGAGAGAAATATAATAACCACGCACACATCCATTCCCCCCCCCTCCCCCGGCAGCTTTCGCCTCTCCATGCAGATGCAATCGGGGAGAAAAAGGCCGTGCACGACAGTGTTACATCATGAAAAGCTAACGGCTCCCAGCAAGCCCGGGTTCAAAGTCTGTCCCCCCTCCTCCTGGCACACACATACCCTGGAAGGAAGCATTAGCTGTCGCTCTTCTCCCAGCCCTCCTTTTGCCTTCTCTTCGTGCAAGACTATTAGCTAAACATGCAGCAAAGAAAGGGAGGATGCAAAAAAAAAAAAA
>NW_010234486.1:779-4508 GCF_000690775.1 Eurypyga helias
CAGCCAGGTAGGGAATAGCCTGGTCTAGAGGGGCCCGCTGGTAGGGAGGCGAGGCTGATGTGTCGTGTCCCCCCCACCATGCGCTCACCTTTACGATTTCTTCTCGGCCCTGAGATAAAGCTAGAATTTTGTCCCAGTCCTTCGGAGGTAAAGATCTCCGCACACTTGTAGGTGTTTGATTAAAAAAAAAAGAAATAATCGTTTCCCTACCCTCAAGAAATAGTAATTTGCTTCCTCAGTCTATGCAGCTCCTCAGTCAACTGAAACCACTCGTTCAAGACAGCAACAATCCAGATATACTAGCAAGTCATAAAACTGAACAAAAGCCGACAAACCTTAGAGCACCATCGCTATATGGCCCAGACAAATTACGACCGTCTAGGTAATATTTAAATAGATTCCTAAAGTAATTGCAGGGGGTTTAGGCAACTATTCCTGTTGTAAAAGTTCTCGAAGACATAAAGTAGAACCTGAGGATAAACAGTCACAAAAAGAGGTAAAATTAAAAGGATTCATTCCACGGTTTTTTATTCTTCTACGAGAACATAAACATCGTCTTTTTCACGCACAGCAGCATTACAATATTAATTTATTCCGATTTAAGGTAAGAACTAGATATAGCTAGAACTAACATTTATAATAACGATAGAATGCATTTGCTCAAAACAGTATCCGCATTTTAATAATAATAGACATTTATACATATCTGTATTTATAGTTTGTCCCCTTCTTTCTTTTTTTTCTGTTTTTAAAAATTTTTCACCTATATGTTTGACCCTTTAATGTATGTAACTTCACAGTATAACGGAAGATGAACATATTCTCCCTCGCAATCTCAGACTCTGGCTCAGAAAGTCCTTCTGATGTTCAGCATATATACTTTTCAGTGAAATTAGTGAGAAAAAAAAGTGACTACTTTCTTCTCAAGGGGGAATTTCTGTGTGCTTGTCGTGCGTTACCAACGGTAACGTTATTTATAGACAAAAATATCACTAATTCCACATATTTAAGCAAAACTACGTTAGGTAAATATCTACAACCAGAAAGAGCGAGAGAAATTCAGAGGTAAGTGTCATAATTTAGTCCATGAGCAACACTAACTCTTTTATACCTTTAAAGAGAAGAGATTTCATTTTCCTGGCCAATTTTAAAGCTGTAATATTGACTTTTAAGGTAAAGCAAAAAAAAAGAAAAAGAATCTCTCTTAACACCCGTTCCCATGAAGCCCTTTTAAATTATGCCTGTATTTCATTATTGTAAGTCCTGCTTCTCGCAGAAAAAGGGAGGAGGGGGGAGAAAAGGCAAAGGGGGGGGATGGGGGAAGCTCCCAATATGTAGAAATATGGCAAGGCTTAAATTCTCCATTCTGCAGCCACGTACAGTCCAAGTCACACCGCTTCTAATTTAAAAGAATGCGCCTTTAACCGAGACTGTTTACTTTTCAGAGAGAGATATGAGGGGAAAATATTTGCAGCTCCTGAAATAGTATTTCTCTGTTTCAAAGCTTAAAGGAACAAATCGGCCCCGGGGAAGGCTGAAGGAAGCGGGGAGTTTCACGCACAGCATTTTGTGCATTAGCGTGGCTTTAGTCCGCCCCTGCACCCCACCCCACCCCAAAGTAGCTCTTAAGAGGTTAAGGACATATTGAGAACGTCTAAAAATCGTTAATCCATACAGGTGCAGATGACTACAGCCTAGGAAAATGATACTGGCTCTTTAAATCATAAAGATGTGTTTATAGGTTCATCAAGAGAAATTAAAGTTGGCTGTGAGCTCCCGAATCCTATTCTCTCTGTTCATTTTCTTCAGTTTCATTCTGCGGTTCTGAAACCAGATTTTAACTTGTCTGTCTGTGAGGTGGACTGTGCGGCTGATCTCTAGGCGACGCTCACGAGTCAGGTACATATTGAATAGAAACTCCTTTTCCAGCTCGAGAGTTTGATGCTTGGTATAGGGGCACCGTTTCTTTCTGCCACTTTTTGCCGTGAGCCAGTTTGCTGCATTTTCTCCTTTTGAATTGCCTAGTTTTGAGAAAGTAAAAAAGCGACGTTACCGATAGGTAGGAAGCAAAGATCCGGGAGCGGGGAGAGGGTGAAAGGAACATCTCTGTGTGTGTAGGGAGGGGAGCTTGCTCCACCAGCTGCGGAGAGTTGGAATGTGGGGTGTTCTTGTGGAAACCGAGAACTTCAAAGCAGTTTCCCAAAGGCCCTGGAAAATCTGCCGGGAAAATCTGCCTCTGCTCAAAAAGCTCCGGGCAGCCTCCGGCGGGGAGGTCATACCCCGCTGTGTAGTTCATCTCCGACCCCCCAAAACAGGCTTTTACCCTCTCCCCCTCGACCGCTCCCAGCCCACTATTACTGGGGAGCGGCTTGGTGAATGGCCTGAGGTCTTATTTCCCCCATCACCAGGCACCTGCTTCCAAAAAAACAAAGCCTGAGGATCTGAACTTTGTAAATCTGCTCTGGAGGCGGAAAACAAGGTGAGCTGGGGAGCTGGAGCCTCCCTGCCTCCAGCCCCTGATTTCCCGGGGTGCTTCGTTCTGGCCCTCTCTTTTCCAACCATGCCAGGGGAGAGAAAGGGGAAAAAAAAAAAAAAAAGAAGAAAAAAATTCCCCGTTGCAAAATGTATATTCATATCAGTTGAACCGGCTGGGGAGGAGGTGGATGGATCGGAGTGGTTCGTGGTTTGGGGTTGGCTCGCTTTCTTTCTTTCTTTCTTTTTTTTTTTTTCTGGTTTGTTTTGATCTTATTATTTTCCAACGGGGCGCCTAAAGGAATAACAGGGTGTCTGAAATGAGACCGGAGAGAAGCGCCTGAAAAGTCTGCTGCCCAGGGAGTAGGAGTTCTAGATTTGGGGGTTTTTTTTGCCATCGGGACCCGAAAGGAAAATGAATACGCAAATGAATAAATAACAAGCCTGTTATCTACTGTAGACGCTGAAGGATATTCGCGGTGCATTCATCAGTCTAATTTGATAGCAGTTCGTAGATGGCACATTTCAGCGCGGCTGTTATTCCGAAAAGCATTCTGGATCGTAAAATATAACTTACCGCGTTAATAGGTTTATTTATTGGCACTGCCTATTGCTTATTTTGGATGCTTTACAAACATCTCTGTTATCTGGTAGGCACCTTCACATCACTGGGGAAAGATTGATCTTGTTTTTCTATATGTTTAAGCAGCATGCAGGCTAAAGTTGCCCAGAGCGGAGGCTCTGAGGGTTTTAAACTATAGGATGGACATTAATTTTTACGGCAACCCCATGCCCGAATATTACAAAGTTCAGAAGGTCAGTGTGAACAGCGCTTCTTGGCAGCCCCGCGGGGCAGCTGGGATCCTCCTTTCGCATCGCGATGATCCCTCTATGATCCTCAACTGCTTTTTTTTTCCTTATTTGTTTTTTCCCCTAACCATCACCACCACCATCACCACCATCATCATTCTCTTACCTACGGGCTCTTTCTCGGGGGAGGCTTTGCTGCTCTCTGACGGGGCTGGAGAGAGCTCTTCTGCGGTTGAAGATGAAGCCTGAGTCTCGTCCTCCCTCTGGGAGACACACGCCAAGGGGCTGGGGGAGCGCTCCTCGTCCTCCTTCCTCCCCGCATCCGGGACGGGAGGCAAAGATGGAGGCGTCTGGAAGCGGCCAGGGGGCTGCGGAGGGAAGGGGGCAGCCCCAGCCGGCCCCGCGCCGTAGTTCTTGGAGGTGCCATAAGCCTGGGAGAGGCGGAAG
>NW_010234487.1:0-12532 GCF_000690775.1 Eurypyga helias
ACCTTCTCCTGGGCGGTGGCACCGCGGGGAGCGTTTCCTTCGGCTTTACCACCCGGCCCTCCCTTTCGTTATGGCCTGCTGGTTGACCCTCGAAGCGGGTTGCCTGCCTCATCTTTTGCTGGCGGCTTCGGGTCTTCCTTTTGGTTGTTAATGTCGGTAATGCTACCGCCGCGTTCGCGCTGGTGCGCCGGGGCCTCCGTTGAAGGTGCGGGCCGTGGGGGAGCGGCTCTGCCCTGAGGAGTTCATTGTGTTCTTACACAAACTCCTGGCTCATTATCCTACCTGCCATACGTGCATTTGTCCTATAGAGGCTACCGTATGTTTCTGGAGTTTTCCCTCCTTTTCTGGATGCTGTACTCCTCCTGGCTGAGCCTTCATCATCTCCCGGCCCTCTCCCTCCTGCTCTCATTCAGAATGTGCTTCTCCTTAATACTTCCGCTGCTTTCTCCCAAGAGAGAAACCCCTTCTCTCAAGGAGGTGGGCTGGTAGTGCCCACCCAACGCCCCCCATGGGTACAGCAGCTTCCGGAGCTGGCAGCGGTGGGATTCTTCTCGCTGAAGGTGCTTGGAAGCCTCAGCTGCTTTGCTTGCTTCTTCCAAGCCTGGGAGATCTGTATTTCTGTTGGCTGTCATTAACGATAATGGTAGTACTGAAATTGGTGTCTGTCACCTATTCAGTCAGTTTGGACAGCTGCTCTGGTCTTGGTGAGGCTGGAGAAAACGCAGGTTTGTGGAGTGCCTAGCTGTCATCTTTCTAGGTCTTACCCCGCGTATTTGGCTTGTCAGCAGCTCGAATGCAAAATGTGCTTTGCCTGGAGAGAGAGGTGCTACGTATTTGTGTACCGTGTTTATTTTCAGCAGCGTTCTTTCTTTCATGTTAGGAACTGATCTTGAAAAATGTCATGAATCTGTATCTCTTGGTTAACTTTCACTATTTCTTTGATAAAATGTGGGAGGGTAAACCAAGCATAGGACAATTTGTAAATATTGTGGCTTTTTTTCCCCCCTGCCTTATGCTGGGAAGTGATGCAGCCTTTGCCTTGGTGAGCTTGTAACTCAAGAAGCAGAAGGTATTTAACTGAGGAAGATAGAGGTAACCACAACAAGTGCTGTCTAGCAACTGGAAACAGTGCAAGTTGGATAGCCCTGCCCAGATGTCAGGTAGGCACAGGGCAGGGATCTGATGCTGGTACTGGAAATGGCAGAAGGGAACAGCCGAGCATGTGGAAGTTGACTGTATGCTTATTCCAGAGCGGTGGTATGACTTCCAGTATTCACTGCAGTAAGGAGCTGTGATGCATAACTCGGGTAATATTCTTCTCAGGGTGGGTCAAAGGTGAAGTTTTCACTTATTTTCAAATGCAGGACTGAGGAAGGAATTTAAAGGTGATTGAGAAAGTTGCTCTTCAGGGGAAGAAATGCTGTTCAGTTGGAAATCAACGGGAAAAAGATACTGAAATTGGATTTTTCTCTGTGCTTGAGACACTTCTTAATAGCTCATTCTAGAAGGACTCAGATAAGACATTGGGCAGAGCAGCGGTGGGAAAAAATAACAGAAGAAATAGCGTATATATGCTTGGTCAAAACATCCCAGTCTGAATAACTGATCTGCTCATCTCTGACATGCAGAGGCACAGCTGTGCCCACACCTGTAAAGGTACAAACTAAACACTTGAAACTCGCAAAAATAAAGTGGAACGTGCAAAATGGAGCTGTTGGCAATCCATCTTTTCCCTAAATCCATTTACAAAATGCTAAACCAAGGAAATGCAGAGCATGAAAGAGGTATTTCTCAAGGGCACATTTGTTACATCTGTAGGATTTAACTAAATACTAAGTACTACTAAATATTGTAGGATCACTCAGAGACATGTACCTTTGTGCGTTGAAGGGATGAGAGATGCCAGGGGTAACAGCTAACAGCAGAGACAGGCATGGCTTGGGGAAAGAATGAAATTAATTCCTTTAGTGTTCCCAAAGGAGAATGGGGCAGATGACAAAAACTGGCAGATTTCCCAGAGGACATTGAGGAATACTGAAGGGAATGAGACTTGTGCCAGGACATGTGATTAAGTATAATGTTTGAGGGCTGATAGAACCTAAAGACAACAACTCTGAAGGGTGAAGCTGGTGGGTTAAGGCAGTTTGTACTTAACAAGTCATTCGAAAACGTGAATAAATGTCAGAGAAGTGACCTGATCCGTGTATTTTCAAAAGATATTGTTTCCATGCAAAGAGACTTGTATTCAACTGAAATAAACCACAGTTTGAACTGAAATGCAGAGTAATATAGATATATAGTTATAGAGTGTACAGAGCTGTAGAATAACTCCATTTGTTTTATTTTATTGAATCTGATTGAGCCACTTAACTGTTGCAGAACTGTTTTCGCAAAAGGCCTGCCTCTTCTGTGTGTCTTTCTGCACGGCTTTGGTGTTGACTGGCGGCGCTCTCCCTTGTGTGTAGGCATAAATCCTACATTTAGAGAGTCCAGGGAAAAAGTAAACGGTACTTAAGATTTTATCCATGCAGTTGAGGTTTCCGGGATGTTTGTCTGGTGCGTGTCAGCTTGGTTTATCTACAGTTACAGTTAAGTAACTGTTTGCTTTATAAAAGGTCAGTAGCTGAATTTTTATGGTTTCTAAAGCCCTCACCAAAATCAGGCATGACACGCTGTTGCAGACTCGGTTGGCGTAGTAAAAAGTCACCGTGACTCTGTAATCCATTAATTCACCACGAGTGTTCATGATGGTTTTCTCCTCCCATTTTTTACCCAACTGTATTTTTTTCTTCCACTGAAAATAGCACATGTTTATAGGCTTTTAACCTAAGTAGTGAGATTCAGAAGACAACTCTGGAGTTATGAGCGTCTGGAATTACTGCAGTAAATTCTGAGCCGGAGTTATGAGCGTCTGTTGGAATTACTGCAGTAAATTCTGAGCCCCAGAGTGAGTGGCGTTTTAACTGGTTTTCTGTATGTTCCAATATATAAAGCTGCTGTCCTAGTCCGTTATCTGTACCCTAGTAATTGCTTGCTGTGGCGTCACAGCACTGATAGACCCAACGCTTATATATAACCCAAAGGTTATGTGTCTGTTATGTAACAGATAATAGCTTTCAGCCGCGCTGGAATTTTCTTTACTGTGCTTCCTATTTGGGTTAGAACTTTAAATTAAAACACTCAAGTGGACTGGAATGAGGGTTGCTTCCATTCTGTCCGTTTGATATCAGCGATGATCGCTTGAGTAGAACTCATTTGACTCGTGAAATACCAGCCAGAACCCGTGTGGCGTCTCGCCCCCTCTTGCTGGCCGATAAGGGAGGGCAGGCGGTTGCTCGGAGCTGATTAACTCCTATGCACGTCTCATGGAATTCGACTTCTTTTTCTTGAATTTATTTTCAGCTAGAATTTTTTTGATTAACCTTCAGGGAGGTCTGTCGTGATGAAAATTTGTCTCTTTTCACCTTCAGCCTCCGACATCCCTTATCTATTTTCCTGTTTTCAGTTTGAAACCTTTTGATGTAGGTGGGCGTATCTGTGCCGGCTGGTTTTGTAGGCCTTTTACCCGCGTGGCTGTGCGAGTGGGATAGCCCCGCTGGTGGGAGGACTGCATCTTCTGATGCACGCGGGGAGTATTTTTAGAGCGGTGTTTCTGCTTAGAAAAGCCTAAGCGTAGAGAGTGAATAAGGAAGCCTTGATGGGCAGGTTATTAAAATCCTTAATGTTAGAATTTCTGCTCTGCTCTAAAACTGCAGCCAGGCTGGTATTTTCGGTGGGGTGTTTCAGAGTAGCTGGAGGCCAGCGGGCGGAGAACCTTAGGGTGTTGGGAAAGCTCAGTCATGGTGCTGGTGTAAGAAATAACTTTCTCGAGGAAACACGCGACTGTCAGTTCTTGTGACTTGCTGGTAAGGCCGGCATCGACAGTCGTTGTTGGACTAGGCAGCGTGGTTTCGGAAACCTGCTCCTGTTGTCAGTGAGGAAAGAGGGGCAGGGAGAGTGTGCGAGTCAGGAGCTGGCTCTGTTGGCTGTGGGTAGAGCCTAAGGGAGCGCAGATTTTGTAACCAAAACAACCGAAATCTGTTACAACTCTTTTGCTTCCCGCAAGTGATTTAACTCAGCGTAACAAAGTATACGTGCTGTGCTCTTGCCTCTGACCTGACCTGGCTGGCATTTGTCTTTTCAAGTACTGCATCTGTTTTTAACATGTTTAAAAGGCTTTTTCTATTTTTTTAATACTGTCTTTTCTTTGCTGTTGTTTTTTAACCAGTTGCAGGGATGCTGCTGCTTCTCTCCCAGATCTCTGCTTTTACTCCACTGATTTGTGTGGCATTTTGAGCCAACCTCTGGGAATGAAAACCCGATTAGAATCAAGACCTTCTTGTTCCCCAGACAGAATAAGGCTTGTGATTGGGTTTTGCTGCAGGGATGGGGTTTTTCTACTGTTCTCTTGACTGTTTTTCTTTTCTGTTACATTGTAGATGAAGGATACCAGCCTAGACAAAATATTTATGCCTTTTTCTAAAGTGCATGCTGACACGGAGTTAATAATCACAAACTTTACACAAGTGCTTGCTAGCAAAGGAAGTACCTTGGTAAACTGAGGAAGCAACAAACTTTATACGCAGAGAACCAGAGCTTGCCAGTGAGACATGAAAAGAAGCTCTTTATTGACTACATGCAGATATATTTCTTTCCTACGACTATAAGCTGTTACCATGCAGTCTGTTAGATGTACTGTCCTTTCACATCCAACCTGAACTGGTCATGATGACTCCAAGACCTTAGTAGAGAGAAAGTTTCTATCCTCTTCCTAGTTTTTATCAGATAATTCGATTTTCTCTCTTGCAAAAATCTTACAGAATTGAGGGGGTAGGCCAGTGGTGAAAAGCACATTAGAATTTAGTTTATTGGCTGAGTTGTTTTGAAATGGATAATTATATTTCTTATACATGTTTCAGAAAGGACAGTAAACCCTCAGCCACTGGCAAGGATTAAAACTAACACTCCTCTATGTATATGTAGGTATCTAATTAAACAGCATCATTTGGCTTTACCTGGGTCATGGCTGGAGACTGTTGTTATGCAATCCAGTAATTATAAAACTGGAATGTAGATGTTCGTCTTGAATTCCTAAGATGTTGTGAGGAGGGGTTGAGGGTTTGTATGAATCTTTGAAGAATTGTTTGTTCATGGACTATTTGCTGTGGGGTTTTTTTTTGGTTTTTGGGAGGTGGTGTTTCTTTTTTGTTGGAAAACTTGGTGCTTGCAAAAGGAGAAGCCTTCGTTTTGCCTTTCTTTCAAAGCAAAATTATTAATAAAAGGGAGGACAAGGTGGTCTTGTGGCAGAGATCAGCATGGACTGGGAAGGGGGGGTTGTCGCTGTGCAGTAAGGGGACAGTAATCTCTCTTCACTTCTCTTCCTCTGGCATTCGTAAGGCTCACTCGGTTACTTTTACATGACATGGCTGACTTTTGGTTGTGCAGCCCACGCTGCTTCCACTGGAGCTTGCTTCCTGGGACCCAAGTGCTGGGCCAGTACGTAGGAAATAGGAAGACAGTTCCTTCAGGCATGAAGGTGATTTTCAGTATTAAAAAATATTATCTGCTGGAGTTGGGAGGAGGGGGAAACGACCTCTCAAGATTTAGGTTTACAGTTATGTTTATAGTTGTATTTCTTACCTGCAAAGTAGCCTGCCAGTAAGGCATGACTGTAGGAAAAAGAAACTTTGGAGTGCTCAGTCAGCACAGAAATGAGAAGATCGCAGTCATATGCCTCTGCAACCTTTAGCAGTGCAGCTCTCAAAGCTTGCAATAGGTGGACCTTAACGCTGTAAACTGAGAATCTAGCAGAGGTGCAGCTACAATTTGGAAGGAGTTTATTTATATTTTACACATAAAATATTTATATCTGGAAATCGGAATGGCATTGCAACAGAAAAAGGCATAGCATAATGGAATGGAAGCTGAACTTTCTCCTTGAAAGCATCTCCTTTTATAGATCCTTGGCTTTGCCAGGGAGTTTCGCCCAGGCACCGGGCGAGTGCGAGCAAGAGCTGGTGCTCCGTCCTTAACTCCCGCTGCTGCCTGAGTCATTGCGGCACATGCTGGGTAATAGATTGCAGTGCGCTCTCTTGAGAATCCTGCAGTGCTGGAAAACAAACAGACGAGTGAAGCACAGCAACAGCACTGCATTAAGGTTTTCTTTAGCATTACTTGCGAAGCATTACTTGACGTTGCTAAGTATCTTGAACGGACACGTTTCTAGCAAGAAGTTGCATTCCTATTGAGAATTTGGGACAGACTTTATAATAGACATATTGCAGGACAAATTTTGCTTTGTTGTACTGATAGACATCTGGGATGACTCAATGAAGGGTCTCATATAGAGGGATATGCAGCATAACTGTGTAACTGGGAGAAGAATCTGGCCTATAGAACCTCAGTCCAAGTGCTTGCTTCCTATTGAGATAAGGTTGTACACGTTCAGTGGTACAATATGGTCGCAGTTCCAGAACAAACTATTGCTGAAGAGAAGAACTGGGGTCTGTATAACGTTTTGGTGGTTGTGCCATCAAAACACCAACACTTTCTGCAAGCACACATTTAATTCACGTTCCAAAATACATAACGTTCTTCATACCTTCTCTAAGAACCCTGCAAAACCCAAACTTTGTCTTGAAATGGTATCGTTAAGAACAAACTGCTTCTATTTGTCCTAATGCCACTTTCACCCCGGAGTATTGCGATAGGCGTGTGCTACACTGTCCTCGTCCGGAGTCGCTTTCCTGCTCACGGAGAGGAAGCCACTGCCAGAGTTCCATGACTAGCTGAGAGTTGAAGATGCAGGTTTTAACAGTGCTTTTAGCAAGTCCAGTTAGAAGAGGGTTAGTCAAATGTTAGGTGACACCGTGGATACTGTTTTGCAGAGCCCTAGTCTCCTACCGCCGCGTACCTGGCTCTGTGATTAAAGTTCCTGAGAGCTGCATGCGTTGATGGGAGACCGCACCAGTTCATTTCCTGCAACATCTCAAACAGCAGCAGCTGTGTATGTGAAACACAAAAATAACTTGGCCTTACGTGCTTTCTATTCAGAGGACAATGCCAAGCCTCTGATGAGAATTAATTCTTTTTCTGTACTACCCTAATTAAATTACATTTTTGATACTTTACCTGTGTTTAATGAACTGCAGCGGCTGCAGTGAAATTAGCCTGGTTAGGAACTGAACGTGATTATAAGAATCCAGGACTCAAAGGAAATCAAGGGGATCTAAAATTCCATTTTTTATTTTTATCAAGTGAGAAAGAAATAAAATATTAAAGCCAAGTATAATTGGTCATAGGTAGTAATAGCCCATTTCCTCCCTTGTGAGTGCTTTGCAAATGCTGGTAGGTCTCGCTGCTCCCATTCTTTGGTTTTTTTTTTCCACAGAGGCAAATAAATAAGGTGTTTCCCTTTCCCAGTCCTGTTGAGAGAGCTAGAAAGTGAGGTTCGGTGCCTGTGCTGTCTGCAGGGTCAGCGGGTGCCACAAAGGTGGGAACACTTTCTCCTTCCCGCAGCGAGTGTAGCACCTGCCCGCGTTGCTTCTGGGTCACAGTAGGTGGGTGCATGGTAGGAGGGGAAGAAACCCTGTTACACTAAATTATTAATCAAAGTCTGTAACTTCTCATCAATTCAGAACCAGCAGTTCCGGTCTGCTGTCTAGAAATTCCTTCCAAAGAAAATGACGGGACTTTTAAAAGAGGCCGGGATGAATTCTGCCGGGGGTGTGAGCTTCTTGGGGGTGTGCCCGCAGCACCTGCAGCTGAGCAGCTCTTCCTTACCGTTAAGGTCAACGGTTGAATTTTAATAACCACCTAAAATGAATTCGTTTGTGTTGGAGGTGGGGGTTTTATTTATTTTTGTTTTGTTCTGGGGGGTGGGCAGAGCAAGGAAAACTTTGCTTCCCTGGTCTGTCCTACAGCTCTCCACATGCTCAGAGACGGCTGAGATTTCTCAGTGGAATTTTCCCTTCCTTGTTCTGTTTCATGTAAGATTGTGCTGGTGTCTGTCCCAGTATTTTAATGGGAAGGAAACGGTGAGCGGTAGGAAAGAAGCCCACAAACACAGCTGAATGGCAAGCTCAGGCAGGCAGGGAGTTGCTTGCAGAAATACCTTCATGTTTGAGGAAATAGGTTGCAAAAGAGACCCAAATTAAGTGTGTCTTTGGAGGATACTTCCTCTCACCAGTAGTTACGCTCTGCAGGTTTTTCTCAAGCTGTACACTTGGTTCCTGCTTTCGTTTATCCGGAGAGGGCCAGGTACAGGAGCACTGCTCCCAAAGGAGCTGAAGGCACTCATAAACCCTGAAGTTCCCCAACTGCCAGACTTGGAAATAGCTGATGCCAGGGCATGGCCGGTAGTTGCCCCTCTGGGTATGTAGTACCGACAGGTAAGACGGAGGAGGTACTCTCCATTGTACACCTGTAAGAGGCAAGGTGAAACTTAGTTTAGCTGCTCGTGTTTGCATTGAGAGCTTCCGTGCCTCATTCTTCAAGAAATGGGGTGCGCAGTTTGCAAACCTGCTCCGTGACGCAGACTAGGGAGAATGTTTGGGGAAGACTCTCAGAAAACGACGATACATTGGCTTTAGCTACTGGAGTGAATATGCTGGGAAGAAAACTTGCTGTTTTGTTCCAGTCTCTGCCCCTTTGTTTTCTCTGTTCCATTTGCCACTACACACGTAATTGCTTCTTAGAAGTTAGCTGTCCCACCTTCATGCTGCCATTTAATATGCTCTCTGGGAGAGATTCCTTTGTTTCCCTTCCGTTATGTGAAACAGTTTTAATTGCATGAGAGAGCTCTGGCTATATTTTCTACTGAGTGTATTTTTCTGTGATTCCGTCATGCACTTACAGGGCGTGTAGCCTTTGATATCAGCTAAATGGATCTTGCAAGGTTTCTACAAAGTATATATTTGCGTTCCCTTTTTTTAACACATTAGTAAATTACCTTGGATGTTTAGTCATTGAGATATTTTATATGGTTATAAGCTATTAAGATATTCTCCAGTTAGATATTATTGGCTTATAATGATGCATTTTCATTGAGACCAGCAATAAAAAATTATATCCTGGATCCATTTAGGTGATGGGGAAGAAAACCCAAGAGTTTCCCTTTGAGGTCTTATGATTCCTGTGATTCATAAAAATACGTCTGGGACATGAGAAGGCTTTTGACTTAAGGCTTAGTTCAGTCCTCCTACTGAAATCAGTTGAAGGAGACAGGGAATGTTAGAATTTGAGGTGAGCAGCCTTTCACATGCTTGAAATACTTTCTACTTTCTCAACTCTAATCAGGTTGCTCTGGTGGAATCGCCAAGCCCTCAAAATAATGTGTAAAACAAGGATGCAAACACCAATGGGAAGGAAAACAGAAACATCCACGATTACAGATTTGGCCCAGCCTAAACGTCCGTGCTAGTGGTAGGTGATCTCGTTTTCCAAAGACGCCCTGTTCTCGTTTGTGAGTGTGATGAAATCTGCGATCTGTGTTCAAAAATCAGGATCCCATGGATTTATCTGCCATGGGTCCATGAAATTACCCACTGAATTGCCTACTATCGAGTCACGGAATTACCACTGCGTCGGTGTGGCCAAGAGCTGTGGTCTGGGCAGGTGCAGCGAGGCAGGCGTTGGCAGAGTTCTGTTGCCATCGGTGGTTAAACGCGAGGTCACCAGGATTCAGCGGGGTTTTTGGATGTGAGTTGTTTGTGCTATAATAATATTTTTCTTGTTTCCACCTTCCTTCTAAAGGTGGAACAAAGGACTTCTTTCAAAGTGTTTTTAGTTTCATGCAAAATCTGTTCAACAACTTGAGATATAGCTCTATTTTTACAGTTAATATCAGTAAGACCTTGAAATGCATTGAAATTTAAAAATCCCTGAAGCTCACAGGGGTGAACTGTTTTCTCTCTCTCTGCCTCTGAAAGTTCCAGGCCGCAGTTTTACTGTGGGTAAATGGAAATTGGTGATAGTACTTCCATTATTATGTATAAATTACAGCGCACCTATAACCTGTATTTCCCCCCCCCCCCCTTTCAGCCTTTGGAGAGAAAAACTCCTCATAGATAGATAGCTTCTGCCCAAAATACATTTGCAGGGTGTTTTTAAAAGGTCTTTCAGTTTCCAGACTTCATATATATATGTGTGTCTGAGCAGATACTGCCTCTGGGAGAACTGTAAATGTGGAATGGCACTTGCCCTGAGCGTGGCTGACTCTGTCAGAGGTCTGGGCTGAATTACACAGCTCCTTTAAGAGTTATATTTATTGCTGCTTACGCTGCTTTGGTTGACATTACCTTTGTGGAAACAGCCCTTTAAAGCTGCATCGTTAGTTGTTGTCCTACTTGTAGTCAGATTAGTGTGGGATGGCAGAAATGAAGCCTTTCTGTGTGGGGCTGCACCCTGCTGCAAGGAGGAAGGAGCAAGTTGGGGCGCAGGAGCCTCGTGCTATGGATAGCTTGCCTAACAGATTTGTGACTTCGCACTTAGCACCCCTTTGTCTATCAGCACAGCTGGGAGGCAGCCAGAAGGCTAGCACAGCTCGCTCCGATCCGATGAACAGCACGTTCGTTTGTGCAGGGGGAAAGATGCACGGAAATATAGCGGCTCTTGCGCTAAAGTAGTAATGCTTCTGGGAATTGCGCTTTTTTTTTTTTTTTTTGCATTATTCCAAAATTACATCGTTTAAAAAAGTGAGGAAATGATTTTGTAAAGCAAACAAACCAAACCAAAAACTTGATGAACTCATCTTGCCAAACGCTGTCAATTTATGCATTACTTTAATCTAAATTATACACATGGGAAAAATTACAGTTTTGAAAAGCCTAGTGTCAGGTGGAAGAAGTTTATGAGGATCGTATACCTTCTCTGGAACAGTACTTGTTTTGTGATCCAGAATAGCAACTGCTTGCCTTGTTAATGACATTTTATAGCGGGTCGTCTAAGTTATTCCTTCAGCAGATGCTCAGTTGTTGCCAACCTATGTGAGGCCAAGTAAATTTTATGTTTTCCTCATCACTTGGAACATGTAAAATACACCAAATGGACTGATGAAGCCAATACACTAATTCTACTCATGGCATTATTATTCTAGCAGGGGACTGCATGATCTGGCTGAAATGACTGTTCTAGCTTGGTGCAAAAGAAAACTCCATTTTTTGTCAACTTGCCAGTTATGTTCTAAATTCAAGTGACTTACCAAGGCTTGCAATTTTTGTATATGTTTGCCAGTTGTAATTACTGCTCAGAAAATACTGCTGTGCAAAAGCCTGCCTGTAATTCTTTTCCTCCTCTAGTATTCCTGGAAGCTTACATCTTTCTGGGTGTTTAAGGCCATTATAAGGATGCATTCGGTGCATTCACGAGGATTGCTCCAAGCAGTGTCCAAATGATGGAAATAAAGGAATGCTTTTTTTATACAATCTAAAAAGTAACTGGGAACTGAGTTAGGTGCTGCAGGCAGTGTTGGAAGCCCTGTCAGCTAGGGCTTTAATTTCTGCACATCATTCTACCTGGCACAACTGAAAGGGGTAGCGAAATAGCAAATCTTGCCTTTTTTTTTTTTTTTTCCTTACTTTTCCAGCCAGTGATTTCAAATTTTGGAAAACTCTGTAAATTTGTATACTACATATAAAACTCTGTAAATTTGTATACTACATATAAAACTCTGTAAATTGCATACTATGCAGTTCTGAGTTGTATTATTAATAATGGACACATTTCTATATGTATAGTCTATATTCTATATGTATATCAAACCTATTTTATAGGTTTGATCAAGATTTAAAGGGCCATATCTACAGCTTTGTTTTGTATGGAGAATGCAAGAATCGTGACGTTTTCATTGCAGGTGAGTGTGGTGACTGAGGTTTGCCCTTCAGAGGTCTCTTCAGCTGTGGGGGAAGGTTCCTGTTTCACGGGAGGTGGCTTGTTTTGCTCCTGATGGATGTACACGCCGCCTTGTAGGCGTTCTGGCTGCCAAGCCGTGCGCGGGCACAGAGGACTGTGCCTCTCGATCGTTTGCACGAGTGCTGCCACGCTCCTTGGGCATCTCTGCAGAGCTCTTGTGGCTCTGCGTGCAGGTTAGGCTTGGAAAGCTCTTCCAGCTCTCTGTCACTTGTTTAAAGATGGAATTTGCTACAGCTTGGAGATGATGAAATACAGGCAATGCTGTGTGCCTGCTGAGGGAAGGCCTGATCTCTCCCCGCCGATGAAATCAGGGGTGCGGTTCCTCAGCGCTGCTGTTGGCACTAGGAAGAATCGTGCCTCGTGGAGATTCCGGACGGTGCGTGTCTGCCTCAGAAATGCAGCTGGGAAGCCCTGTTGTCCCCAACTGCGCTTTACTGTCTGGTACTGCGTGTACCGGTGTGTTGCTGCCTGAAACCACTGGTGTGTTTTGAAATGGAGTTATGAAAGGAAGGCAGAGTGTGCAGTGACTTCCTCTCCACAGTAGTCACAGTGAGCACAGGGGGAAAATAATCCCTATTTTCCC
>NW_010234487.1:12580-29958 GCF_000690775.1 Eurypyga helias
CCCCCCGAGATACTTGCAGTTTTCATTTTCTATTAAGCGTATGCAAGGAGCATGCACCATTAAAAACTTTCAGGTACACAAGAGGGTTTGAGACTTGTTTGTTGTGTTTAGGTTTTGCAACTCATGGTGAGCGCAGGTTGTGTTAGTGAAGAGAGTAAGGTATCTTAAGTCTTTTCTTTTTCCGCTGGGTATTGTTTTTAAGGGCCTCACGCGAACCCCAGCGAAGTCAGCAGAGCTGCTGAGGGCACATTCGTGGATTTCTCAAAACACTTGAGTAATGAGACTGTAACACCACTAAGAACTTCCTTGCCCTTGTAGTGAGCCCAGGAACAGGAAGCGGGTTGCTTCACAGTCCTCCAGTGCTGAGCGTGAACTTAAAGGCTGGTGAAGACTGTCAGCTAAAATGGCTTTTAAAAAACAAACAAAAAACCAAGAAACCCCTCAAGCAGAGGAGACAAAAAAAATCTGGTTGATTCAAGGGGAAAGTGCAATCCATGTGCAGCGGGAACAGGGGATTGCCTCAAGTAGCAAGGGATGTGGGGGTTTCACAGTGTACTAAAACTGGTGGAAACTACAGGGCTGACTGCACATTATTGTGATTTAAGGGGCATCATTCTTTCTATTTTGATCAATGAGAAGGAGTTGTCAATCCCTTTTATAGCGACTTAATAAAATCCACAAGGTTAGCATAAGTGCTAACAAATATAAGTTGTGGTTTAATAACATTGAAGGACAAATCTCCAACTTGATTATGTGGGAATGTGATTCCATAAGAATTACTGCCTGATGGAAGGGAGTTTCTGAAAGCACAATAAACAGAAATTATTTGTCACTTTTCATGCCTACAAGGTAGGCTTGCTGGTACGATATGCTGCCGTGGTGATGAGCAATAGGATGCTAATATGGGGAGCAGCTAATTCTGAACCAATCAACCAAAAACTATCACTTTGACTGTCAGTATATCTGGCTTTATACAGCTTCTGTTGGCAGGCCTGTTGTTCTGCTTCCTCTGCACAGCTCGCTTGGGGCTCTGTACCGAATGATCTTGACCCCATTTTTTACTGATAATGGATTTGCTAGAACTGTCACTATAAGCTGTGACACTGCCAGGGAAGCTTGTGCTTTAGGTAAGCACATAGTTGTATAGCAACTTTTAAAAACTGAAAATGGCACTCCTCACTATTTGCAGCATATCTTTTTAATGTTAGCAGCTCTTGAGTGTAGAGAAATTTAAGACTATTTAACCCAAATACATAAGCTTTGAGTGTAAAGCTGTAAATTACTATTAAAAATGCCCATATTTTATCTATGGTATTTCTCCTGTGGTTGGTCTGTGTCAACACTTAAAAGCATTTGCCAGGTAATTTCTAAGACTCATACTTACTGCCTGTGGTGTTGAATGTATAACGAGATAGCTCTGACTCCAGTGAAGGTAACATAAGTGTATTTTGACTTTACAGAAATCGGAATTGGGTTAGCCCAAAAACTGAGTAAGAACCCCTGAGTAGTTCCTAGCCCTTACGTTGACAAGGCCCTCTGACATCAGTTGTGAGTAAGTGATCTTCTTAGTCTTGCATATGGGCACTGAGGATGTCAGACGAGGGGCGTTTGTGTCGCCGTGGGGGTGGCGTCGGTGCGGGCGGTGGACAACTTGTGAGAGCGGCTTCGTGGTATTTTGCTAGCCGGCGTTAAACCGCGACAGGCAGAGTCAGGAAGAGGTAGGTGCTTGGTGTCCTGATAAGGAGACCCAATGTACTCAGCTGTTAAAATAAATAAAAGAAACTGAGCTAGAGTTTTAGACCTCAACTGATTTTTATTTAAATCAGTTTCCAATAAAGCCATCTAATAAGCCGAAATCTTTGGTCATGGAAAATGCAGGAGGGCAACTGGATAGGCATGAATTATGCAGTGCAGTTAAGTGTTTTCAAGAAGAAGAAATTATTTAAATATTTTAAGGATTTTAATTGCCTATAGTGTACATGCTAGCTCTGATTTGATTGATTTCTCTTATTTGAAGAACTAGATTTAATTTTTTTGTTTCCAACCGTGTAAAAGAAAAAAACAGCACTAGCAAATGCTACTTTGAGAGAAGTGTTGTGATTGGCTATTCTACAACAACTCTAACCAAGTCAGACTTCATACAGCACCCAGCTACGGGATAATACACCAGGCTTTGCTTCCACGAAGCCTTGAGGTATTTTCACAACTCTGCACTTCTGGGACTGTTCATGTGCTGAAAGCTGGCTGGATCCTCCTGAGTTCAGGCCTGTGCTATAATCACTGATGTATTTAACGTTAGCTTTCACGAGAGCCGGTGGAGACACCTTTCCTGAATAAGCTAGGGTAGCTTGTCCTGACACAAGAGTGAAGGATCTATTTTCTGGGGTTAATTCCAGGGCATTGTGGGAACTGGTCAGATAATGTTCTGGGTCTGTGAAGTGCAATAGATTCCTCTTTGAAGCTATGGATCGGAGTTGTGCACTCTTCCAGAACTACGACTGACAATATGCCAACCTTTTCTAGAATAAAGCAAGGCATAGATTTTCACTAGACTAAGAGACAGTTGCTACGTGTCACATGAAGAGGGCAGAAATGAAGAGGTATTGAATGGACAAGGTAATGTAAAGCTGACTTAGTTTAGGACAGAGGGGTCATTAAAGAAGTCAGACTCCCTTAGTGGATGGTTAGATTGGTGTTTGTATGCATGTCCTTCCACTGCATACGCAAGTACTGTGCTCATGGAATGGGCTTTATCATCGGGATGCCACCAGACCAAGGATGCTGTTGCATGGCAACTTGCATCACCCTAAATCTAGGCCTTCGTAGCCTCGCTTTTCCCCCAGAGAAAGGTCCTGCCCACCTCCTTGGGTCAGGTCTGAGTGCTTGTGTGATTGCACACTAAGCTGATAGAGGCAGCTTATCCATCTGAAAATTAACCCAGCTCAAATGTGTGATTAGCTTTCAGGTGGATTAACTCACCACAGCAGCTCCCAGCGTACCTGCACGAGCGCTATGGGAATGTCTCGATGGGGATGAAAAGGAATTAGAGAAGGCTTAAGCAGCTGGGGATAAATACCTTAATGAATATTACAATGTTTTGTTCACATTCAGCGTAGAATAAACATTGCTTTGTAAGGAATCTGTATCTCATGGTGTTCTGAATGATTAGCCAACTGGAGATCTCTGCTAACACTTCCCCCTGGGAGAGTGGTGACTGTCACGATTATCATCTGAGGGCAAACAAAGGAGACAAAAAGATTTATCCATGTTCCAGCAAGCCTGTAGTCCAAACAGGGCAAATGAGTGCTTTAATTAAAATGGTATTCAACCTGCTTGTAGGTAAAAGGAACGTTCCTGGCGAAAGCAGCACCTCAAGCCACGTAGCCTACAAATCCTTGGAGTGATAGGGCTAACACAATGAGATCTGAGAGCCTTCAGCCTGACTTCAGTGGAAAGCTGAGAATGCTGTTGGAGGAGGGGGCCCTCAACATCAGAAGGACCGGTTGGAGCGAGTCCAGAGGAGGCCACGGAGATGCTCCGCGGGCTGGAGCCCCTCTGCTATGGGGACAGGCTGAGAGAGTTGGGCTTGTTCAGCCTGGAGAAGAGAAGGCTCCGGGGAGACCTTATAGCCCCTTCCAGTGCCTGAAGGGGCTACAAGGAAGCTGGGGGGGACTTTTTCCAAGGGCCTGTAGTGACAGGACAAGGGGGAATGGGTTTAAATTGAAAGTGGGGAGGTTTAGATTAGAGATCAGGAAGAAGTTCTTCCCGGAGAGGATGGGGAGGCACTGGGACAGGTTTCCCAGAGAAGCTGTGGATGCCCCATCCCTGGGAGTGTCCAAGGCCAGGCTGGATGAGGCTTGGAGCAACCTGGTCTAGTGGAAGGTGTCCCTGCCCATGGCAGGGGGGTTGGAACTGGATGGGCTTTAAGGTCCCTTCCAATCCAAACCAGTCTGTGATTCTATGATTCTATCCTTTGTCAGCCTGCAGAAGGACTGCCTTTGGGTGATGCCTCAACTACCACCACCCCTCTGGAATAAAAATCCCCAGACTTTACACTTCAAAGACTGTTGTCTTCAATAAAAGGTTGGAACCGAGTCAGTGCAATTGGAAAAGTGAGGCAGGAAATTAACGAAAGTTTATTTTTTATGGCCTGTTGATGGCTTTACTCTTCTGTTTTTAGGATATGCTCACTTCCAGAAATGGCAAGATTTTAAACAGATTAAGGAACAGTGTTTTAGATTTGCAGAATGAAATACTGAGGTAAGAAAGTGCGGAGCTTTCTGGTTTCAGGTATGTCATCGTTCTTGGCTACATGAAACCTCACCTCAGTGACTGTGATTGAATTTTTGTCAGACACGTCAGTGTAATTGGGTTTCCTCATTATAAGCACTTTTATCTTCTGAAAAGTGGACAGTCTTTAAGTAGGCTTGCAGAGCAAATAATGTGTCTGCATCTAGAAATTTAGGTGGGTTAGTCTGTCACATTTGAATTCATACAAAGATGTTTTCCTTTTGAGATGTGTACAATAACGATGACTTTCAACTTACTGATGTATAAATGCGTGTGTGGGCATTAGTGTTGAGTTGCTTGGGAAACAGTGGAGGTTTGTCAGGAAAGGGTTCAAGGTTTTGCCGTACAAAGCAGTAGTTGTTGTTCAATGCATGTGCTAAAGAATAGCTTTAGCAGACAAGTTTGAGTGAAGTGCTCAGTCTTCCCGTGACGTGTCGCTGCCTGGTGCGAAATGAGTCACTCTATAACGCGACTTTGCATTTCTATAGAGAGTCCAGAGTCTTGTACTTTATTCATATGTGGACAAGAATGTCCTTTGTCCAGGATACTGTTTGTCTTCACTATCTCGGCGCATTTAATTTAAGCGTATGGACACCACGCCGGGCGTTGGTGTATACGCCGTCTCGTGCTAATGGTCTCTTGGATTTGTATCATTTGCCTCCGTCTTCTATGGGTTCAGTATCTTATTGTCCTTTTTTGCTGCCCTTTTAGACGTGATTGAAGATGAGGTATGGTTGTCAAACTGGAATGGCTCTTTGGTAGTATGCAGGAATACTGGGAGCTGTATTTATTTGGGCTGGTCCAGAACGACTGCTCATGCTCTGTGTGAACAGACGCAATGAGTAGGAAAGGTCATTTAGTGCTACTTGGAAGGACCGTAGCTAGAAGTTATCAAATGGCAGTCTGCAACCTCTCTGTGCAGAGATCTGGGACAAATTTGGAGAAAGCAGGAGTGATAGCTGCTGGAGCCCGGTGATTTATACAACAGCATGCAGCTGAAGGCTGTATTCTGGACTAGAAATGCACTGAGAAAGCCAGTCTAGGTACCTGGGAAGGATGCCAAGTCTGATCTGGATTTCAAGTTTAAAGCATTTGAGATGGTGGATCACCAGGTCCAAAGGAAAGACTTCAGATGACAATGTGTCCCAGAGTTGCAGCTCTAGAAGCAGTGGCTATGCCCAAGTTCAGCTGGTTTAAGAGCCGATAGGACCCAAAGGTAAAAGTCCGTCTTTGGGGTCATGGTATTACTACAACAGGCTGTCTGGGTAAGATAATAAGAAGCACCATTAATCACTGGGTGGCCCAGCTCATTTGTGAGAGACTGCGAGGAGCAGGGAGGGGAAGAATTGTGTTTGAGTTGTTCTTTATTGGAGTTCAGCTCCCTTGGCCTGCTCAGCTTGGCAGAGGAAGTGCCGGGCCGCTCTGCCGTTGGGATGTTGCGCTAGCTCTCTCTGGCTGGGATCCAGCTTCTGCTTTGTGACAGCTGCTCTTTTTTCCTATAAATGTACAACACGTTTCTTTTCACGTTATTCAGCAGCTAGTGTTTGAGCTCTGTGCTGGTGCCTAAAAGGAATAAAGAGTGAGTGTAATTAGGAAGCTGAGAAAGCTGCTGTATGTTATGGGAGAGGAGTAAAAGGCTCTGCTTTTACAGCTACAGTTGAGGGTCTTGCCAAAATTATCTGCATATGGTTACGGATCGCTTAATATTTTTGGTTGTAGAAGCTTAGTAAAGAAAATTATCTTAAGTACAGCTTAAATCAGTGTTTTGGTGCTGAAAGACCTGAAGGCAGGGGGAGACTCAAGTCCCATTTAAAAATTGAAGGATTTAATACGTGCTGATGACATACTGTCTAAGTGAGGGACTTCTAATCGGGACCTTTACTCTCGTGGATGATACGGAACGCACTGTGTATTGCATTTCTCCCAACCTGGCATCGCGGTGCTTTATCAGCCATGGACAGCTAGCTGCCCACTGCTAAGCATCACCGGTCGCATTATCTGTGTGTTCTGAAGTTCAAGTCTCCGTGCGTCTGCAGGAAAGTGCTTTTGTGACTTAAAGGCAGAAGGTGAGATTTAATGAAACCGAGTCAAGCAGTGAGTATCTTTGTGAAAGAAAGCAAAGCTGATAGGAAGTCGCTTTTCAAGCAAAGGTTTATTGCAACTCTCCTTGAATGCAAAGGTGGTTATAACTCTTCCTAGCTGTCCCCCCTTCCCCCCCAATTATCTGTTTCTCAAAATAACAGCGAGTACATAATCTTCTCTGGGATGTTTGCTACAGTATTTCTGTCCTAGGACTCTTCATTCTTTCAACCTTGAGTTGGAGACGATATAAATTAACAGTATAAACCAGTCTCGCACTTTGATAAAAGAACATGAAGGTGTACCAATAAATGTCTCGGGCGCAGAGTGCTGACAAGAACAAAAGTATATGCAGCTCCTGCTGGGAGCAGGAAACGGAGGCTAGCAGGGGAAAAATAAGGTGGGAGGGAGGCTGGCTTGTGAGAGAGAGGATATATAGTATGGAAAGCTGGATGAATTATCATCATCTCTAGATGCACGAAGTAACTGATCATTCTAAAATGTGTCGTTTCCTGCCTCCATATAAATTCTCTGAACAATTTATCAATCCATGGCTCATAGCTGTGGGAATATTTTTTTTCCCCCCCTTAAAACTTATACAGCAAACTGGAACTGTAGCTGGGCAGTTCCGTGGCCCTCCAAGTTGGGCTTAACATCAGAACTAACGTGCTGATTAGACCTTTTTCTGGCAAATTTCATCCATAACTGATTTAATTAGGAGTTGTTTCAGAAGACCAGTATATCCTGATGTCAGGGCCAGAGGAGACACGAGTTCAGTATATCCTGATGTCAGGGCCAGAGGGGACACGAGTTCAGTATACCCTGATGTCAGGGCCAGAGGGGTCACGAGTTCACCTGAAACAACTCTATGAAGCCTCTAGAAGAGTATCTAGATGAGAAACTTGGCAATGGTCCCTGTCAACAGACTTTCCTTTTGTGAGCAATCAATTAGTCTTTAAATGGTAAAGAAACTATTCCTTAATGCAAAGCAAAACAGGTTCTCACTGTGTGACTGTAAATTGAGGTTACGAAGCTAGTGATCTACGTAAATACACAATTTACAAACTGTCAAACGAATCTCCAGAGTTAACCTGTCTAATGGATGTGGCTTTACATCAATGCTGCCCCTATTTCAGATTGACAAGGCTGGATCAATCTATATCAAATTCCAAGGTGGGAGAGAGCTTCGAGTTGGCAGCAAAGCTACTTTATCTTCTCTGCAGTTTGAACGTGAGTTGACTAACTCAAGGGTGAGCTCACATTAAAAACGGAGTTAATGCAGTGGAGTGTGCTCTAAATGAGTTTAGTTGGTGCCAGTATACGTAAGTATAAGAAAGCTATTGAAAAAACCCTATACGTTGGGAAGTTGGACTAGATGACCTTTAAAGGTCCCTTCCAACCTAAACCAATCTGTGATTACAGATTCCCAGGTTCCTTTGCTGATTTATGTACATTCATTGTCATTTCAAAAAGGAAACAAACCAAATCCTCCCTATACTCACATTAGCAATGGGACGTTTGGATCATGCTAGTGGGAAAACAACTGGACTACTTGAAAGTGTTGTCAAATGCAGAAAATAAACACACCAAAGTCGAAAAGACTTCTTTTTCTTGTCTACCCCCTATTGCACTTTTAAATCTCTTTAGGAGATCATTCCCTAATTAACTCTATCCCAACTGAAACCAGCAGACGTCTAAACCATTTAAAATAATGACACTTCTTTAGTTGTTACTTTCAGATGGAATCAACCCCTCCCCTCCAGGCAGCTTGAGGTAGTTAAATGGGTGTTTGCACCAGCTGGTAAATGAACAGCCTGTCCAGGACTTAGCTTTCATTCCCATGTGTATGTGGATGCAAACCCACATCCATATGGTCTGTAATGATAGGTTGGGAAGAGTTAGTTCAGTTCATCTCTAGTTACAGTAGGTCAAGGAAATTATACCGAGAGCAGTATTTTCTGTGGCAAAGATGCTGCTGTAGAATGTGCAGAGCTTCAAAAGTTACCAAGGCATTTGTCTGACAAAACTTGACCATACCTTTGAGGGAGAAGGGAGCAGCGGGCAGTCTGCTGTCCCAAACGACGACCGATTAGGAGACATTAGAAAGCATAAAATAGTGACAGCATAACAACAGGGCACTCACCTGCTTGCGCTTCCTGTGTCACCTTCCGCAGCGTTGCTGACGGTGGCCTGGGTGCGGCGGTAGGAAATGGTATTGCTGGGTTTGCAGTGGTGACACCCAGTGTAGGAAGGAGATACAAAAAAAGGAACTCGAAAAAGAATTTTAGAATTAGTAGTTGACTGACTCATTTTGCTTATGGACTCTGGTAGCTAAGCAATGCTGGGTTTGGGTTTAGTTCACTGGGAATGCACTTGCATCCCAAAATGGGATGGTTAGAAAAAAACATTTTTTAAAATGGTAAAACCATTTTTTAAAAAGTTAGAAAAAATAAAAATGCACCTGACTGCTGGCTTCCATCTCTAGTTGGATTTGGAAGGTTAATGGGAAATGTAAACCATACGGAAACATACACCCTGAGCAGAGGCAGTGAGTAGGCCTTCCTCACTTGTCTGCGAGGGGGAAAGCCAGCTTTGTCTCTTCAGGCTCGGGTTGAGTCTTGGTCTGAAGCTGCAGTGGGACGCTTTACCTCACTCCAGACTTGCACGCTGGAGAACTGCTTTTATCTGACATCTGAGGCCTCAAGTCGCATAGCAGGGCGTATTGCTTGGGTGCCACGACGGGCAGCTTGGCCTCAGCCATGCCAACAATCTTATTTTTGCACAATACAAGATGGAGACGGTAAATGTATGACCAAATGCCTTGCTGTGATCAGAGCCAGCGTTTGTACTTTAACACCACTGTCTCTTCAGTCCGTCCCCAACCTGCTGACGGCAGTAGAAAAGCCTTTTTTCTTCTGAAATTTCCATGGTTGTTTTGTGTGTGAGGGGTGCTTTCACATCACTGGAAAATGGCCTCTAGATGGATTCAAACCTAAAACCACAATATCCTGCAATCTGTTGTACAAAACCACCTATTTGACGCGCTGTTCACGGGGGAAAATTAATAAGGAAGTTTGTTGGAAGAAAATGGAAAAAGTTGCCCCTCTTCTCTCTTTCTCTGAGGAGCTCTGAGCTACTTGCTGGGGACTGGCAGCTCAAACGCTGTGGCTCTTTTTTCTTGCTTGCTTGCTTGACTTCTTTTATTCCCTTTGTGTGTGTGATTTGCTCAGGTTTTGAGCAGTGTCCTACACGCAGCATAGGTGGAGAGGCTTGTGTGTCCGAAGGGAAAAGAAGTGCAGGGGTACCAGTGATGAGTGTGTGAGGAGAAAACCTGTCTCGGGGTGCATGGCTGGCTTCGTGTTCCTGTGAGAGGGAAAAGCTTAGCAGGAATCCTCAGGAGATGGGCTGACAGGACAGACAGACAGGCCCCTGCCATGGAAGCCTCACGCAGGGGTTGAGTGCCTTCACGGAGCTGACTGCCCCTGGCACAGAGCTGTGTGTAACCCAATCACTGTCAGTGGTGAAAATGATTTTCTTGTTCTCCCTTTCCCTGCTGCTTGTTTCAGTTTTCAGCACTGAGCCAGACTCCTACTTTTCTCAGTTTCATGAAGATGACGGTACTCCAACAAAGACCAGACTTTGTCCCGGGTATTTGAGCTTGTGGCATTGATTTAACCTTGATGGTACGGAGCAGCATCGATTTTGCTGTCTCTTTCCCAGGAAAGCAAGCAGTGTTTGTGCTTCAGCCTTGCGCTGAGAGCTTCAGCAAGCTGTTAACTCTCACTGGGGCTCTGGGGACCCAGCTGGTGGTGGCTGCCTGGCGAATACGCTCAATTACCATAGAATCGTTTGGGTTGGAAAAGACCTTTAAGATCATCAGGTACAACCCTTAGCCCAACACTGCCAACACCACCACTAAACCATCAGTACCTCGTCCACACGCCTCCAGGATGATGACTCCACCACCTCCTTGCCCATTCCAATGCCTGACAACCCTTCTAGTGAAGAAATTCTTCCTAATACCCAATCTAACCCTCTCCTGGCACAGCTTGAGGCCATTTCCTCTCATCCTATCCCTTGTCACTTGGGAGAAGAGACCAACCTCCCCCTCTCTGCTGCCTCCCCTCAGCCTCCTCTTCTCCAGGCTGACCCCTCCCAGCCCCCTCAGCCGCTCCTCACAGGAATTGTGCTCCAGACCCTTCCCCAGCTCCGTTCCCTTCTCCGGACACGTTCCAGCCCCACAGTCTCTGTCTTGCAGTGAGGCTCCAGAACGGGGATCCTCAGGCTGAAGGAGTTTGCAGCAAACCTCTACTGACATTGGAGCACATTCTCACAGATTGACAAACGAAGCACATAAAGCTTTAATGTTTGAAATAGTATTTCAGATGAAATGATTATGAGGCATTAAATGTGCTACCCTTTCGAAAGTTATAATTTCTGCCATGGTTTCCTTTATGACTTTATTTTTGTGAACTCTGGCACCAGTGATACAGGTGAGAGAAGTGCCAACTCGACCTAATTTTAGTAGCACAAAGGACTGGGATTTGAGAGATAACCAAAGGGCGGGATGGGTAGAGGACTCCCAGAAAAAGGTTACTGAAACTATTGCAGAAGAAGAATGCTTTGGAAAATGGGACTTGTGTTTATAGTGTAATGCTGTTACGTGTGCCTTTTGGGTGGGTAGGACTGCCGTTGCTTTACAAAGGATCATGCAGAGGTTCTGTGCAAAAGGCCTCTGTTCACTTGCACTGGCTGAGCGCTTCCAAGCCGGGAGCCGTTGGTCTGAGCTTTGTGCGAGCCCGCCTTCTTTCTGCAGTGCTCGACTTCTTGTGTAATTTTTAAACACATCGCTTATTTTTGGGGAAAAGTATTCGCTGATGGGCAGAATTCTTAATGCCACTTGAAATGTATTAAGCCACAGTGCTGTGGAGCTTTATGCGTGCGTGGGACTTCGCAAGGGAGCGCTGGGTCCAGACATGCACAGGTAGCTCTGTAATTAAGCAGTAGTTTAAATATTGGTCATTTCTCAAGTGTTTCCCGTGTGATAATTGCAGGCCCATACACAGAAGGTACATACATAGAGTTTAGGGCGTGCCCTAAGGGGTACGGATGGTTGGACATTGCGGATGCAGATTGTTCAGGAAGGTATCCAGCCGTCATTAATGAATGTAAATGCGAGAAGCCTTTGCTGTGCTCTGCTAGAAGAAACACAAGGAGAAGATACTGCTGAAAAGAAGGCGTGAAGTCATAATAACGCAGCAGTGGTTAGTTTAGCTGCTGTCAGCTGGTTATGACTAGACTCTGAAATTAAACAGAGCTCGTATTTTGGCAGCGGGGAGTTCTGTGTGCTTCTCAGATGAGTCTGTTGGGCTAGACTCTTCAGAAGTATTCACATGCCTAGAGATTTAGACAAGCACTTGGGGTTTTCAAAAGCACTCAGGTCCCTGGTACCTCTTGGGCTCCTTGCAGGGATATGGGGGCGGTGGTGGTGTGTGTACCTGTGTGTGCGTGCATGTAAAAGCTGTTGATTAATTCTGTTCTTCTGAAGCAAAAGCATCTTCAATTTAATATAAAATGGCATTCCAGACAGTCTGCTGAGCTGCTGAGTTATTGCACAAATATAGTTTTGCTTCTGTCTTCCTTTCCTGTTCTCTCTTTTACTGGGACAGGTTGCCCAGAGAAGCTGTGGATGCCCCATCCCTGGAAGTGTCCAAGGCCAGGTTGGATGAGGCTTGGAGCAACCTGGTCTAGTGGAAGGTGTCCCTGCCCATGGCAGTGGGTTGGAACTGGATGGGCTTTAAGGTCCCTTCCAACCCAAACCGTTCTGTGATTCTGTGATTCTGTCTTATGCAAGGTGGTATTCTGCAGGGTAACTGTATTCTGTGGTAACAAAAGCTATGGCAGGGGATAGTAAGTAGCTCTTGCTGGGAGCAACAAGTCTGGAATCCAGCCCTGTGAACAAGCAGTGTCAGCAGCACGAGTAGCCTGGGCTTTCTTTTAATGAGCAACTCAAGACCTTTGGAGTGTCCCAGAAGGAGTCAAACTGAATACTACATGGTGGAAAGGGAACACTGTGAAGTAGGTTACGAACTCTAAAAGGGCATGCTTTCGTAGGGGAAGAGTCAGCACCCTTCTCAATGTGCAGACTTCTTTGTAAGCCCAGATTACACAGTCTGTGTTTACACATACTTTGGCTGGCTTTTGTTAATAAGGTTAATGTGAAAGGCTGCCGGGTTGTGTACTGACTGGGTCAGCTGGGTACAGGATTTTGAGTGCTGACCAGGTAACAGCAAGTGCCCAACATTCCTGACCCGCCTCAGAATTCACTTTCTGGCACAGACTTCTTGCATCTAGTTTTTTGCACAACAGCTTTAAGGAGTATCAGAGCTATAATGTAACGTTGGATGTTTCCATTACTAAATAAAAAACATATCAAATCCCTAAATTCTGGCAAAAAATTACATATGAGGAATACATATATTAGAGCGCAGGAACCATACGGGCTAGATCTGAGTATTACTGTCGAAGAAAGGAGATTTAATGCTTTTTTTTTTCCTTTAGATATAGCAAATAACAAATTGCATCATAAATAATGTTTTTCTGGGTGGTATTGTCTTTCATAAACTGCAGGACCATGGCTGGCACATCGTCCTGTTTTTACAGATGACTTTATTGTTTAATGCCAGACACTCCTTCCTACCTTACCAGCTGTAGACCTTTTCTTAGAGCAGGAGGTGTTATTACCTCATTTGCTGCTTGCTTTAGAGCTGATGAGTTTCTAAAGCACATACGCAGAATCTTACAGGTCTGTCAACACCTTTGAGATGCTTGTGTCTCTTTCCTGAAACCCCATCACCAGTGGGGAGTTCTGTCATGGCTCAAACATTCCTGTGGGTACCAGTGTTTGTAAGGGCTTTCCTGGTCCCAGAATACATGGCTTGCACTATTTGAGCCTCTTCTCTAAATAAAATGAAGCTGCCACTTGAACCTCTGAGGTTACGGGGAGTTGGATGGGGTTGATCCATTCCCGTTGCAGCTGTAGCGGTCTCAGCTCGCTGCCTGGCTGGACTGCTCTGGGCTTTGGGTATTGCTCAGCGGGGAAAGACCTGCTCTGTGTTAGAAGACAGGCTTAATAATACTGCTTTACGTAGATCTGCGTGCGACCCGCTCGCAGCGCAATGCCTGAAGCAGCTCGAGCAGCTCACAGGACATCTCCCTGCAGGAAGCACCCATGGGGATACCCTCAGATCCCTCCTTCCCAGGCAGCTCACAGTGCAAACATATTCTATTCCTCTTTAGCTGGTGTATCCTTTTATAGCTCAGGTCATCCGTCTTCCTAAAAATATTCTACTGTGATCCTGTTGCTCCTGTTTGTCTAAGAAGTTACAAGTAATGAGATAAAGGCTTCATAAATGTTAGCGGGATAAGCATGTTGACGAATGTAAACACTCTGGCAGTACTAATGTGCGTTTCTGTAACTTTGTTTGAGTGATTCAGAGATCTCAGGTATGTTTTGCTTCTTGGGAAACAGGCCCTTGAGATTCCTGGTGTCCTTTACATGGCCTTGGGTTTTTTTGGTTACGCAAATGGAATTTCCTACCTAAATCCGGGCTCTGAAAATGAAATGGGGCTCAGCTTTTATTTTTCATAAGTTGTATGAAATTTGTAACATGAGAAAATATTTAAGAAATATTTGAATGGTGCTTATCTTAGTGTGTCCTTGAATGTAACACATTTATATAGTTATATATATTCTTTTAAATCCATCCTATTTTTTAAAAAATACAAATATTTTTGGTGTTTGGTTGTTGGTTTTTTTTTTTTTTTGGGCTGCCTGGACAAGATTTGCTATGGGGTCCATCAGAAATCTCTGGAGGAAGTTTAGATATAGGGCATGCCCTTTCTTGCATGAACACAGTGTGAGCGCAGCCATGAGCTGTCTTTGAGGTACAGGCACATCCCATGGCTCATACTTCATATTTCTACTTTAAATATCTGGGAAGAGAGAAGTTTGGTGGAACACTAAGATGTGAATTCCTATGGCCGTGGATGTGCTGTGGAGTTCTGGTTGAGCTGTTTGTGATGGGTAATGAGTTAGAAGAGAGTCATCCAGCTGAATGCAACACGTCTTTGTCTCCCTCCGTTTATGTAAAAACGTCCTTCGCCATAGGTACTGCCAGAATGCTGATTTAATTTTTGTATCCACAGTAGGATTAAAAGTTGTAATCTGTGTTACTGTCTCACATAAATTACCAAATAATGTATCACTTTTTATAATTGTGCATAAACTGTTAGCAAAAGAGGAAGCTTCACTTCCTTAAATACCCATGGACGAGTGTTGTTGAATTTGGAGGTGCTTTATACCACTCATGTAGCCTCGAGAGCAATAACAAGTGTTTGATTTTTAGGGCGCATTCCATAATTTTCAGTAAGTAGCAGTAGGACCCAATTCAGCTGCTTGATTAAGTTTTCCCAAAAAAAGCCCCAGTTCTCTCTGTTGCTGTCAGAAATCTTTTTTTACCGTTGCCCCAAGTGCTTGGGAGGAATCCGTTGCTGCTGCTAGCTGAACGATTAGTAGGAGAAGAAGACATAAATTTTTCCGTGTAAAGCTGACAACCCTTTGAGCTGGACACTGCGAGGTGCTGAGTGCTCCCGTCGTGATCCAGCAAGGCACTCCAGCACCTCCTGCAGCACGAACTGGAATGGTTTGTGGGAGGTAAGCCAGTGTCCCCTCTATTCTCAGGACTGAAACATATGCACTTTGTAGTAGACCCCTTACTTATTTTTGGGGGCAGAATAAATCTTTTTCCTTTCAAGTACATCACAGCCAGAATATTTTTGTTTTCTTGGAAAACACAACGTACTGAGGCAATCAAAGAGTTCTCGCCATCATTTAGTGCTTAACCTCTAAAATAAGAGGTTTGGCTTTTTGCCAAAGCATTAAGACAGTGTGAGCTGTGTCCGTATAATTAAACGAAGAGCCTCAGGTACTGGTACACTTTCAGAATTTGACTTTTTCCCTCATTGTTGTATTTTTTGTAGGACCCTGAGGAAAATTGCTTTTTAGGTACGTATTCTTCATTTTCATTTGCAGATGACTTTCCACTTTTAGTGGCTGTGACACTCTTGTCTCTGCGTGGCGCCGGGCCCCATCCGGGGCCTTTCTCGGTGCCGGAGGAGAGCCCTGGAGAGGCTGCCGTTCTCATACCTGCTTGGTTCCCGCACGCTCCGCGCCCGTCCCTGGAGCCCAGCGCTGCGTTTCTGCTGTCTTTTCTTTAGATCTGTGTTTGGAATTGGGCATCTTAGTTGGGGTTAATTGGGCTTCTCGGTGTGGGGCACTTCTGAACACTCAGACCTCTCGAGGTCAGCCACAGAGGTGTCTATACCCTGCCCATCTGTTTTGGGTGCTCACCTAGTCAATAAGGCAGAATATTTTGTAAAGCATGTTTTCCTGTCACAGTGACAGACTTGGTGCAGGTGGCTCTGTGCTGGGGCATGCTCCTTGTGTGAATAAAGACGTGCTAGGATGCAAGACGCTAAGCTGTGCTGCAGGTTCAAGTTCTTGGTAGTCTGCGCTGCATGAACTAGCAGCAACCTCCTTTTTGAGTGTGGGAGTTAGCAATCTGTATGAAATATAGCCATCGGGAAAGGGGAAAAATGGGTAATATACATAGCATTGAGGTGGAAGTTAGAAGCTCAAATCAGGGAATTACAGGTATTTGAAGTTAAACTGCTTTTCATCTAGAAGACAGGCTGGTGTCTTGGTTCTCTAATCTGGTGGATCATTCTGGAAAAGGACAAAAAAATAAAATCTCTCTCCCCCCTCTGTAAGTTGAACAGTGCACGGAAATTGTACTTTAGCCAGAAGACATCTTGCCAGGCACCTTACTCTCCCCATTGTCTTTAATAAGACTCTCCAGGTAGTTATGAGTATTGTCTTACTGCATTAAATCCTCTACGGTGATAATTTAACACCAAACGAAACAATGACGTGGCTGCAGGGGGCAATCACTGCAAGTTTGAAATGATTTATCAAGAGCAGCGTAACTATTCTACATTAACCATACTGGAATGCAGTGTTCTGTACTAAGTGCTGTTTTTAAAGGCATTCCTTAATGTATTTGTGTAGTTTGGCCCAGTTACATGTTTCTGTGGGAAATGTAGCCGTATAGTTAGAGTATTTCCTGGCTTTCGATCTGTTAACTTTGGGATGAAACTATTAGTTTTCCCAGTGGGTTGCTTACTTCCTTTTTAGAGAGAGGGAAATAAATTTAAATCTATTTTCATAGCAATTTTTCCTCAAATCTAGGTTTCGTCTCACGGGTTTGACGGCATGCATATTTATGACAAATGGAGGAATTTTCCATCCCATTAAAGTTTCAACAGATAATTTCAGGCGATACTCCTCCAGAACAAAATTAATGCTCTTCCTTGGTGAAGTCATTCAAAGCTCTTAAGTCTTTAATAGAATATGATACCTTTCATTCAGTCATTAAATACTATTTGCTGATTCCTTGGCCAGTCATGTACAGTTTTGCTGGGCAGTTGGGGACCGCTTTGGCTCTGCTTGTTTCAGCAACAGCTGAAGAACCACAAAAACCCCGTGATGGTTCAACCCCAGTTGCAACGAAAAGGCAAAACAAGTGGGACAGAAAGTTGAGCATGTTTGCGAGTATTGGCTGACAAGAATCCTATTGACTTGTATTCTAAAATACGCAGCGGATGTATTAAAAAATAGGGTAATTGTTTTGAGAGTTTTAACAGCTCTCTGTTGATTGGGGATATTTTTGGCAGTTTCTCATGTTCAATAACCTTCCTCAGTGAAATAAGAAAACGTATTGCAATTTAGTGGATACAGTGTACAAAACATGAGTAGAAGACAGCATTTTTCTGCAGTTCATTTTTATTATCTGTATGAGAATGGAGAAATGTACTGTTCTGGTACATTAAGAAGGGTTAATCTTAACATATTTAAAAGTTGTTGTGGTTTAACTCTGGCTTGCCAAATA
>NW_010234488.1:0-224 GCF_000690775.1 Eurypyga helias
TGCCCGGTGCGGTGGGGTCCCTGCGCCCCGTTCCCCGGGTGCCGGGCCACGACACCCAGCGTACAGCCGCTCCACCTGCTCTGGATCCGCCTGACCTTTCCAAGCGCTAATGCAAAACGACACTGCTCATTTGATGACATTTCTGTTGATTTTTACTTGAGTCTCTTTTAATTATTTAACTCGGGAGTCCTTCCCCCTCTGCCGTGGGCTGGGGCTGCTCTGTG
>NW_010234488.1:823-1467 GCF_000690775.1 Eurypyga helias
GCTCCGCAGCAACAAGCCCTGTGCTCGGCTCTTGCTCTCGGCGTCCCCTGCCCAGGGGATGCTGCAGTGTAAACCAGCTGTGTGCCCAAAACCAGGGTTTGCCTGCTCCGGGGGGGCATGGGGTTTTCCAAGGGAGGGATGGGGAGGGTGGGACTGGCTCTGCCAGCCAGGGCCACCTGTGCTGGGATGGAAAGTGGTCAATTAAATAGATGGGAGTTTCACAAAATGTTGTCTCTTACCCCTTTTTCCCCCTACCCCATCGCAGAGGATGTGATGGGTGACTAGGGGTAAGATGCTGGGGGGCTGCAGTCTTCCCTGCACCCTGGGAGAGCCAGGAAAACCAAAGAGGGGAAAGGAAAGTAGGGAAGAATGAGAGGAGGCTGAAATAAAGCCAAGTGAGCTTCCAGGACATCAAACTGCCAAGACCACAAGCTCCCAGCACCTTGCAGGGCGAGGAGAAGCCTCAGTCCCTGCCGAGCTCCAGGGGGGGAGGAAGACCCAGAGCTGACAGCCAAAGGCACCATCCCATGGGCGACTGGCCACCTGCCACCACACTCAGCCCCCGCTGCCCTCTCCTGCCGCGTCAGTGTGGAGAGCACCCGGTGGTGCCGGGACATGAGCAGGCAGCGCAGGCAGAGCAGGGA
>NW_010234489.1:0-590 GCF_000690775.1 Eurypyga helias
ATCCTACGTCCGCGGGTCCGGCCTGCGAGGAAACCGCCTCCGCAAGCAGGTAAGATCCTACCCGGTAGCTTCCCAAAGCTTTCCCGGCCGGGAATCGCCGTGCTGGTCGCCCACTCTTCCCGCCAAACCCGTTTCCAGCCAAATTCAGCCTTTTGCTGCCTCAGCTCGGCCGCAAAATCCTCAGATTCTGTTAACATCGCCACAATTACGTACCGGGAATTCCTTTGGGATCATCCCTAGAGGAAAACTGCCTTTAGCTGTAAAGCTTGGGGTGGTTACACGGCGTTTTGGGAAAAGCCCGGTGCCAAAACGAAGTAAAAGACGCTAAAATCGCCGTGAGTTTTCATAAAAGGCATAAAAAAACCCGGAAATCATCCCGCTCGCAGATGTGGAAGCAGAAATGGCAGAAGAAAGGGAGGGATTTCGGAGGAGGCGGCGGATCGATCGACCGGAGTTCGGACGTCTGCTTCCGATGCGGCGGGACGGGGCACTGGGCCTCGGCGTGTCCGGGACGGGGTAAGGCTCGGAATTTTGGCAACGCGGCGGGTCCGGGTTGGGATCTGGCTGTGCCGGAGCAGCCAGATCCATCG
>NW_010234489.1:893-1119 GCF_000690775.1 Eurypyga helias
AGTTCCGGTGCCTGCCGGTTGGCGTCGCCCTCCGGTGACGCGGCGTGGCAGACTCCGGGATGACCCAGAGGTGCGTGATCCTTTCTTTTTCCCGTGGGATATTGGGTTGGGCGCTGGGATGGAGACGGGGTTGTGGCAGCCTGGGTTGATACCGGGATGCATTTTCTCCGGGATCGCCGACCGAAAATACGGACGGGCTCTCTGCGCTTGCTCCAGACATCCAGGC
>NW_010234489.1:1328-1843 GCF_000690775.1 Eurypyga helias
GGATTTGGGCCCCATCCCCAGCGCGTCCCCTTCCCCCGCAGAGACGCCGCGGGAGGTTTTCCAGGCTCTGGAAGCGCTGGGCTACAGCTCCTTCCGCCCGGGGCAGGAGGTGGCCGTCATGAGGATCCTCTCAGGTTGGGGGCTGGAGGGGGGGTTTCTTTACCCCCAAAACCTCCCTTCGTGGGATTTGGGGCTCCCCACGACCCCCCCCAGGGGCTGGGTTGTCCCCAAATGAAATCCCTCATCCCTGGTTCCGCCAGGATTGTCCACGCTGGTGGTGCTGTCGACGGGGATGGGGAAGTCTCTGTGCTACCAGCTCCCCGCGTACCTCTACCACAAGCGTTCCAAGAGCATCACCTTGGTCGTTTCTCCGCTCGTCTCCCTGATGGATGACCAGGTACCGCTCGGCATCTCCTGCTTCTCCCACCCCCCATCCCTCCTCAGACGTCGCCGGCTGCGCGTCGGTGCCGTTAAAAGGCTCGCGTGCTCCCAAAACACGGGGAGGGGGTTTTCCC
>NW_010234490.1:0-250 GCF_000690775.1 Eurypyga helias
ACATGCTCCGGAGCCGGCGTCGGCCACAGCCCCGCACCCAGAGGGATGTGGATCTGGGGCAATCATTAATTTGGATCTAATTGAAGGAAACGTGACTGCGGAGCCCAGCTGGCCGCAGCGCTTGGCTCTGCCTCGCACCGGTCGGGTCCTCCGAGACCTTTGCGAACACGGCGGCTTAACGCGCGCAACCTCCTCCCCCAGCCTGCCCGGCATGCTCCCGGACCTGCCCGGCCGGGGGGGGCACCCGGCG
>NW_010234490.1:268-554 GCF_000690775.1 Eurypyga helias
ATGACAAGATGTCCACTCCGATTATGGGAGAGTGGGGCTGGTGATGTTGTGATGAGCATGCCAGGCATCACCACCCGCCGTGGAGCCGGCTGTGGGGCGGCCACGGGAGTGGGAATGCTGCCTGCACCCCGCTCACGGAAACCTCCGCACCCTCCTCCTGTGCCTGCGGGGAGCAGTGGGGCTGGGAACGGCAGGAGGGACCGGTATGCACAGGGCAGGGAGCGGAGCCAGTGCTACCAACACCATTACCAGCCACGGGATGCTGGGATGGGGAGAATGGCAGGGC
>NW_010234490.1:743-3655 GCF_000690775.1 Eurypyga helias
TGTGGGGGCTGTGCTGGCCTCCCCCACCGGGGGGGAGCCGCTCCCCAGTTTAGCCCATGGGGGCAGACAACAGGTCTTCCAGGGCTGGCAGATGCAGCACCCCATTAACGCACTGACCCCATTTACGTAAACTACCCCCATTAAACACGGTACCTTATTAAATGCTTTTCCCCAATTAAGTTGAATACCTTAATTAATGCAACACCCCAATTAAAGACAACACTCCCATTCAATTTATTCCTTCATTAAGCGCAAAACCTCAATTACAAAGTCTCTTGTAAGCTGTGTGCACGAGCTCGCACAAGGTGCCCTGGACACCTCTGCTGTTGCCAGAAAAACAACGCTGGCTTCGTGCAGCCTTTGGGGTCCTGCCTGCAGAATTTTTAAATTGTGGGCTTCAGTAGGATCCATGTGTAGGAGCATCCGCCATGGCTGAGAGGACAATGTCTGCCTGAACCAGAGCTGGGTTAGATCCCATGGGCTCTCAGTGGGATAATGGGTCAAATCCCAGCCTGGTTCATAGGAGACAAGGGTCTGTGCTGAGCCCAGGAGCAGCTGGGAGCTTGTTAGTTGCCCTCCTGACTTCTTCTGCCCAGAGGTGCTCAGCCGTGCCCCCGTCACAGCCCATCCCTGCTCCCATGCTCGGGGAGAGGCAGGAGGCGGCCCTGGCGGCTTCCCCCCCCGACACGACGTGCCCTGGACCTGCACTGCCCTGGCTTTGCCAGGCTGAAAGCAAGAGGGGTAGCAGCAACTGGCCTCCCCAGTCCATGGTCTGCTCTGAGCCCCTTGGCACAAACCACCCCCAAACTGAGCCGGCTGCGCTGCACAGAGAAAAAACACACCTGAAAGCCTCCCACATCCATGGAGAAAAGCAAACCAGAGCCTGCTTCCCAGCTGGATAAGCACAGGTTTCAGCACAGAGAGGGTTCAGCATCCCCAGGAGGATGCTCAGCCCAGCACCTATCTCCAGGCTTCAGGTCCAGCGGTGCTCACTGGCCCGTGTCCAGCAAGAGGTCAGGCTCTGCTAATGCCGCCCTGAGCGGGAGGAGTGGCGGAAACGGCCTCAGCGCCCTCAGAGCATCCCCCACGGCGGGAACAGTCATCACAGACGTGACCGGAGAGGGACCGCGTGGCAGCCGGAGCCCCAGCTCTGAGCGCAGGGTGCCGGGGTGAGCACAGTCCCTCCTGGCCTCGGTGCGGGTGGGAAGGGGAGGGTGTCCTGGGAGCCATCGCCGCAGCGTGCAGAGACACTCATGTGGTTTTACAGCCTTTTATTGCTGCAGCTGGTCTCTGCCACCTTGGGGAGGGCAGGCTGGCATGTGGGTGCACCGTGCCGAGCAGCTCGGTGGCAGGGCACGTGCCTGGAGTGCCGCTGGGCTCCCACCGCTAGCGAAAGCACCAGCACGGCAGGGAAACTGGTCTTAGCACCCTGCTGGGACGGTCGCCAATGCTATCCCCGCACAGCCCCTCTGCCTGCAGCGTGAGCACCCCCCTGCCCCACCACTTGTCACCTGCCTGGTGGTTTATAAAACTTTAAAGCTAATGGTGTAATAAACTCCAATAATGATATTGCAGCTGCACCGGGGCACCCTGGGATGAATACATTATGGGAGCTGCAGCAGTTTGGCAGGGAGGGCAGCAGCGGGGCTGAGAGATGCTCCGTCCAGCACTGCGGGAGACGGCCAAACCTCTCCGTGCCCCGCAGTGAGCAGGGCATCCCTCTGCTTTGCTCCCCCCCAGGTGACAACTGAGCAAAAGCGGCCTTGGCCACAGTCCTCCTGGAGCATAAGCCAGGCCATGAGACCTCCAGGGGAAAAGGAGCTGGAGGGAGCGTGACCCCTAAGGTAGTTTCTGACTCATGGGCGGCAGATGCTCAGAACTGGGCTAAGCCTGGAGGACCAACCTGCTCCCAGGGGTGGGAGCCCCCCGCAGCACTGGGCTCCCTGCTGGGGTGAGCACCCAAGCTGAGCACCGGCGGGTGTCCCCATCTTGCCCAGCAGTGCTAGCCCCTGCGCACACCCGGTGGCTGCTGCCGAACACAGCTGTACGGGCACAGCTGGCACAGCTGGGAGGGCATCTCGGAGCCAAGGGAACACGCCCAGGGCTTTGCCGCACCACTGGGATGTGGCACAGCTGGATACAACCCTGCCGTGGTGTACAGGGAGGATGAGATCGCCAGCCCACCCCAAACGGCCCTGATCCTGTACCAGGGACCCAGTCTGTCCTCGTCTGGCAGGGGAGCAGAAGGGTGATGGATGCAGCAGGGCTGGAGACTGGTGCAGCAGCCGCCGGGAGCCCATCACCAGGTCCCACAGGCACCTCCAGAGCCTGTGAGCAGCCCCAGAGAAGGACACAGGTAATGCTCATGCCAGCATCCCAGCAGCACCCTCAGCGGGCAGCAGGGCTGCACACACCCACTGCAGCTCCTCCGTCTCGGCCCAAGCCCCAAGGGGTGTGAGGAGCCAGGTGGGAGCGTGCCCAGCCAGCGGAGCATGCGGATCCACTCGTCATGCTCCGAGAGACATGGCTCAGCTGGCTGTCCTGGCAGGCACTGCCCTGCCCTGGCCCCTGCAGCCACCAGTACCCAGAGCCCGGTCAGTGGGCACTCTCGGGACTGCTCCCCCTGCCCCATCCGCAGCACTTTGCTCGCGCTGCTCCTGTCTCCCGCTTGGCTTTCTTAAAAACAACAGAGCCATAAACTGCTGGCAGAGCTGCCTCAGCGCAGCGATAGGGCTGAGGCTCTAAACGCACCCAAGTCAGGAGACGGGAAGTTATGGGTCCCCGAGCAGCCGTAGCTCAGCTGCATAGTGCCCATGACGGCCTTGTACACGCACAGCCGCCGTGCCGCGGGCAAGGGGCAGAGTTACAGTTACCATAGGAACGATCGCACCCCATTTCCCGACAACTGTGTG
>NW_010234490.1:3738-5554 GCF_000690775.1 Eurypyga helias
GGGTGACGGGGCTGGGAGCTGAACCACGGACTGCCCCTTGGCGGCTGGGGGAGAGGGACTAGGTCTGCAAGGCAAGTGGGAATTCCGAGGAGGCCGCTGGGGAGTCTCCATGTGAGCTCCATGGCCCAGCTCCATGGCAATGGGAACTGGCATGGCAGCAGGCCCTGGGACCGAGCACACCATGGGCACAGGGGGCTGCTGAGTGACCGCAGCAATCAGCCTGGCTGTGAGTACCGACGGCACGGCGGGTGCCACTTGCCAACAGCAAACACGCCACCTGCGCTGTGCCCTCGGCGCCCCGTGTCCTGCAAAAACCCCAGGGACACCGCTGGCACCCAGCGCAGAGCACGCTGTGAACACCAAACACCTCGTTGGGTGTCATCCTGAGGGCGCTGAGAGCAGGGAAAGGATCCGACCGCTGAGCATCCTGGAAGCGTCGACTCCAAATGTGAACTATGCCATTGCAAGCTCGATGCTTTCAGGCACCAAGTGCCAGCTCCTTGCAAACTGAGGCTGAGGGCACCATAGGTGCCGCTGTGCCATGGGTGCTGAAGACGGCTGTGCACACGGAATGCACGGCTGGCTGTGAGCGCCGAGTGCGATGCAGCGTGAGCCTCGGCAGGGAAAACATGGGCTGACGGTACCCGTCACCTGACGGCGCTAGCAGCGCGCACAGAGCACGCTGCGACTCCGGAGCAAGCTGGCATCTGCCGCGGAGCACAGGCTAAGTAGTGGAAGCACCGCTAACGCTGCGCAGCCAGCTCTGTAAATAGCAAAAGCAACAGAATGGCGGTATCAATGGCTGTGATCGCAAAGGATGCAGCGAGCGAGCAGCGCGTCAGGCACCAGGGGCTGCGTACAGGGCAAGCAGCAAGCACACACACCTCTGGGAGCAAGCGGGGAGCACATGGGCAGTGGAAGCACCGCGGGCACGCAGGCTGAGCCCACTGCAAGCACCACACACGGCTCTGGCGCTGAGCACTGGCCGCAGTACCCGGCGTCTGCTGCGAGCACCCACCGCACCGTGGGGACAGAACCGCTGAGCACGCCGGTGTGAGCACTGACTACGCTGCGAGTGCCAAGTCCAGCAGGCGCCGGGCACACCTTGAATACGAAACGCTGCCTGCGGAGATCGCTGAGCACTTGACAAACATGAACCCACCGCTGACACCGGTGCTGAAGGTGCTGCAGACATCAGCGGCGGCAGGTCCCGCACCCCAAGCGCTGGGTGTGCCGAGGGCTGCCGATACCGAGTGCGAGCGCTGTGCAAATAACCGCGATGCCACAGGTATTAAGTGCTGAGCACTCTGCAATTATCAAGCAAACCGTGGGCATCAAGCACTGTGCACACCACGACCGCAAACACGCTGCAGGCACCAATTTGACACATACGCTCCTGATAACAAGCGTGCGGCTGGCGCTGAAGGCACCAAAAAAAAGCCACGTGGGTGTGGGTACAGAGTGCCACGGGCTACTGCGCACACCGATCCTGGCATGGGCACGGGGGGTGCTGCCCACATCAGCTCGGGCATTGTGGGCGTTACAAACACCCAGCGTGGCATGGGCACGGGATGCCAACCAAACGCTTCACTGGCTCCTTGCGTGCTGTGCCACGACCAGGGAAGATGCCACGGCGCCACCTTCCAAATGCGTTGCAAACACCACACCGACGCAGATGCCCACACTGACCCCCAAGACCTGGGCGCGCTGCAAACACCAGCCCCCTTCCAGCCCCCGACGCGAAGCCCACTCCACACACAGCAGCTCCCCCAAGCTCCCATGCTCTGCAAACACCAGACTTAGGGCAGCACCGAGT
>NW_010234490.1:5980-6339 GCF_000690775.1 Eurypyga helias
CCGCGTGTGCCCACCTCCGGCCCTGCTGCCAGGGAAGGAGGCAGCTGGTGTTTCGCACGTGGGCACACCAGGGTTGGATGCTTGGAGCCAGCGGTCTGTCCCCTGTCCCAGCCCTGCCTCAGCAGCGTCGCCCCCTGCCCTGACCCCTCACTGCTGACAAGTCCTGGCACGAGGCAGAGCCGTAGCTCGCTGGGTGATGGTCCCGGTGAGTAACGAGCGGGGAGCCCGGCTCCCTGGTGTGAGTTACGGCCGCTGCCTGCGCTCAGTGAGACATCAATCCCGGCGGGTGGCAGGGATAGAAACGTAGCGTTCAGCGTGCCGGGAAGGGGCCACAGGACAGGCCATCAATCCTGCCAGCT
>NW_010234490.1:6353-6605 GCF_000690775.1 Eurypyga helias
GGTGGGCACCCAGTGGGGACACCCCTGCCCGTGTCCCCTTGTCCAGCCCCTGTCACCCTGTGTGCCCCAGCCCCAGGGTGAACGCAGGCTGTCGTGCCCAGCCCATGCTGTCCAGTTGTGGGGCCACAGCAGGAGGGATGTGCCAGATGTGTCTTCTCCAAGCCCTGGGGATGATGGTGGCTGTTCTCTGGGAAAGGTGGGAGCAGGAAGGAGGGAAGGAGCCACTGGGACAGCCTGGCACAGTCAGGAGTG
>NW_010234491.1:0-1385 GCF_000690775.1 Eurypyga helias
CAGCGCCGAGTGACACGTGTGTGGTTCCAGCCGTGCCCTTTAGTGCCCCGGAGCTGCTGCCTTTTGAGAACTGAAACCGATTTGCACGTTTCTCCCGAGCTTCTGATTTCTGGGGTGATTTGTTGGATCTGTAGCCTCTGGCCGCACCAGCCGCAGGGTCCTGTATGTTAAGCCCCTCCGAGCGCCTTCCAGGCTCTCCTAAGCCAGATCTGTGCCTCTGAGGTAGGTCAAGGTTATCGTGCTCTTCCTCCCGTGGATGGGGAATGTGGAAATGTGGATAGGCTGTGGGATTTCCTCAAGGTCACCCTGAGACTTGGACCCCGGGCATCCTCCCCTCTCTGAATGCACCCTCTGAAGCTGCTGGGCTGCTGCTGGGCGAGAGCGAAAGATCTGATTTTCCAGTGCCCCGGGCCTCTCTCCTGCAGGGCTTCTCAGCTTTTTGTTTCTGCACTTTGCCAGGCTCTTGGAGTAAGAAACATTGGAGCAGGATCCCAGCTATATTTCTTTGGCCTAATATCTAGTAGCTATTAGGAGTTTACAGTTAAAGACTTTTTTTTTTTTTTTTACCATAGCACATTGTTCATCTCCAGGAGCCTCGTTGCCGTTGGGATGTGACATCTCGTGGCGTGGCTGCTGCCGTTGGGATGGTATCTGCAGTGATTTTGATCACTGCAAGTCACTGTGGCTTCACCTCTCGAGAACTCCTTTCTTGGCAGTGGCAAGCAAAAGGCAATCCAACTAGAGTGGTTCTTGGCTGATAACGTGTCACGTGTGACTCCACGGTTTTCTTCTTGTCCTCCACTTGTGTTTTGCTTTTCAGGTTGTAATAAATAAAGGTATAGACGAGGCCTAATAGGAGGAGTTACTCTAAGCTTCGCCAGAAAACAAACACCAGTATTTAATGAGGATTTACCCCTTTGAGTGTCCTGCCTGTGGGATTTTTAACTGTGCTGCTCCTACTTCTCGTTGTTCACCCAGGTACAACTCTTCTCCTGGTGCTGTGCCCTTGGGCTCGTTTGTTCGCTGAGCAGTCAGGAGTGTTCTGTTTTGAGGGCAGTGGTGATTGGTGGCCGAGATGGATGGCCGAGTTGGAACAGGGAGCAAATCTGTGTCGTAAATGGGAGCCCGGCGCTGCTCTGAGGGAAAGCCTGCACTCATTTGATGCCCAGCAATCTTGTTAATGTCTTACTGAGATGCCAGGACCCGAGAAGATCCTCCTGCTGCCATTTTAAGGAGTAGTGTGCTGTATTAGGTTACTAGGAGGCAGAAATCACTGACAGCCTGTCAGGGCCATTCGCTCCCCTTTTCCTGCCAAGATTTAAATTAATGGGCAAGACAGAGGGAAATACCTACCTGGCTGTGTATGTGCAAGCAGCCCCCCAGCT
>NW_010234492.1:0-10394 GCF_000690775.1 Eurypyga helias
TGCCGAGCCAGCTTGGCAAATGGTTGTGCACACGTAAATAACAGGCGTTAAGGAATTGGAACTACGCAACTGGAGAAACAGTATAAAAAGCACACACACACACCTTAAATGTCAGAGTCATACCTTGGTCAAGCATAACTCCCTCATTGCCCTTACTACTGACGTCAGCAGAGCAACGGCCACCACAGTTTAGTTTTTTTAACTAAATGATACCACGTTAAATGACACTGAGGATCCAAGGTGACGACTTAAGCTATGGTCCCTCCGCTGTGTTAATGCAGCTACAGCGCTGCAGTAAAAGCGGGCATTTTTCAAGATTAAAATGCCTAATTAAGCACATCAGAAGTGGTCAAGAGAGAAACTATTAGTCTGAATCTGAGTAGACAGGGGAAAACCAGTTATCCCGGACAAGTGGTGGAAACAAACACATACCTTTCTCCTTCAACCGTACAGCAGGGCATGGATACTAGGGCCAGTCTCCCTTCCCTTCCATTATCATCTGTCCCTCTCCCTGATGAGGGACCCTCGGAAAACCCAGCTCCACAATATCACAGAAACGTTACTCGGAAGGACCTGCCAAGGTCCAGCTTGAAGCTGGACTGTTGCCACATTAGATGAGGTCAGCGACGACTGCTTCAACCCTTCCACGTACAAAACAAACCCTACGGGTTGTGCGGCAGACAGCATCACATCTGCTCCAGAGGGAGCTGATCTGGCTTGCTCCTGGACAACCGTCACCTGGCACAGCAGGACCGTTGGAGCATGACATCCCACACTCAATTAAACTCCAGTTTCCCAAAGATATGGCTCCATTATACACGCTTATTTAACTGCTCAATTAGGGAGTCAAGATCCCTGTCAGACCAAGTTCAGTACAGATTCGGGGTATATCGATACTGTCAGCACTCTTGCAGCCTGCCCAGTTTTCCAGTGGAATCGACTCCCTGTAACAACACTCGAAGCCACACACAAGGAAGAAGGCAAACAGTCATCCTGAGGGACGATTTTATAACCCTATTCCTGAGGAGGAATATTAAACAGAAAATCATAGAATCATAGAATCACAGAATGGTTTGGGTTGGAAGGGACCTTAAAGACCATCCAGTTCCAACCCCCCTGCCATGGGCAGGGACACCTTCCACTAGACCAGGTTGCTCCAAGCCTCATCCAGCCTGGCCTTGAACAATTCCAGGGATGGGGCATCCACAGCTTCTCTGGGCAACCTGTCCCAGTGCCTCCCCACCCTCTCCGGGAAGAATTTCTTCCTGATATCCAATCTAAACCTCCCCACGTTGAATTTACACCCATCACCCCTTGTCCTGTCACTACAGGCTCTTGTAAAAAGTCCTCTCCCAGCACCCTTGTAGGCCCCTTTCAGATACTGGAAAGCTGCAAGAAGAAATATTCTAAAATAGAAGCCTGGATGTCCTGGTACTTTCTTCTATCCTACCATTTCTGAATAAAATCCTGTCCATTTTGCAAAGCCTCTAAATCCATCTGCCGGACGAGGTAAGCTGGAGAGCAAACAACACTGTTTTAAAATGACAGACGTGTCTGCATCTGTTTAATAACACACGCACACATCTGCCAAACAGACCTAGTGGAAAGACACTTTCTGAAGATTACACAGTTTTCTATATAAAGACAGTAAAAAAGACAGCAGAACAGCTCTCCTCCTCATCCAGCTCTCAGTCTCCTTCCTTACTCCAAATCAGTTGTGTATGCAACCATCTCAGCTAATTAAAAATTAGCAATAAGGCCATATGGCAGCAATAACGGAAAATGTATTATTTCTTTTTTCAGCGGATTTCATTACAGTTCAACCACACAATGAAAGAAGAACCCAAGGAGGAAGTAGAATTCCAGGAGCCAGGAGAGCTTGCTTGCTCTATAACCAAAACGCAGCGTATGTTGAAAAGAGGTTTGATAGGGGCGTATATCTGATCGCCAGACAGGTCTCGGCGATTATAAAGCAGCCTTTTTTAACTTGGAGAAACAATCACTGAGCGGCAAAACAGAATTCCCAAAGATCCCGTTGCTTGCCACTAGCAAAGCCAAAACCAGAATCCCCTCCCAGAGCCTAAGGGCTCTGGAGAGGGGTCTGCAGCGGGAGCATGGAAACAAACCCTGTGTACAGCATCAATAATGAGAAGCTTCGTTGCGTGGACGTATGTTCCTCCACGAGGAAGTGACAGTGATTTAAGGGCCCGAAGAGGACGAAGCCACTGCTCTAGGCCATTAGACGCTGCCAGGTGTGCGTGTTTTCTCCACATCTGGTTTTCAGAGCAAAACTGAACTGGACTCAAATTACAAAACCCTGAAACCACGTATGTGAGCCATAATAGTTTTCCAGCTAAACTAGACATACAGCCCAGGAGTCACAAATTTTGGGTTGCAGCTTTCCGTTTGGCCAACAGAAGAGTGCAAATTAGGAAATACCTGAGCAGGCTGAGTACGCTTCACCCTGGAGAGATTACCGGGCCCCTGAACTTATTAGCTCTGCAACACAGAGGTTCCTCTCCCCACTTCCCCCCCATGTTCAGCTCACCCTCAGAGATAAATGTCACTGTCACCCACGTGAGAACTGCCAGTTTCGATCCCGTGACGGTGGGGACAGCGTACACCACCACCGAGGGGCCTGTCCTGCAGCAGAGGTGCCAGGATCCATCGCTCCTCCTGAGGGCAGCCCCCTGAAAAGCAGGGCTCTCGCAGGGCTCCCCCTGCCCCTCCTCCCGTGCCACAGGCTCCTCTCAGCCCAGGGCGATGGGTGCCAGCGCAGCCCATGACAGTGACCAAGGCAGGTACGCCGCAGCTGCCGGGACGGCACGTAAAGGGATATTCAGCCCACGCACGCCACGCGCACCCCCAGGAAAACCTGCCACAGATGCGCGTACTTTGCAACTTACAGTAAACAGCGCTGACAACGGCCCTCAGTTGATTTTGCTGTGCCAGGAGACAAAAGAATGAGCTTTGTCAGGGACAATACACATCGAGAACACACTTCACAGCGCAGGCAGAGGACGTACAGGGAGGGGATAAGCAACTACCGAAGTCATCGTGCAGAAGAGCCCCATTACAGGGCTGTGCGGAGTAAGGCGTGTGGACATCACGACAGCTGACCAGAACAGAGCCCACGCCACCAGTCACATCCAGATGATGGCACAGGTCAGATCTCTTGCTGGAGCCAAATGGTTGGCTTTCAAGTAGCTGGATTCTGCAAAATAACCCAGGTCCCATTAGTTCAAAGAACCTGGAGGTTTGCTGAAGTCATGACTGCTATAACGAGCAGGGGTCAGCACAAGGAGAAGCCGTTGGGAAACAAGCCTTCCCTTCCTTCTTTCTTGTTGGCCTCCAGGTCTCCTGAAACGACCGTGAGGAGCTCGAGGGCTTGCCCTTAGCCTGCTGCCGCAGTGAAAACCTTTCACGCCGGCGTAAGAACATGGACAGAGTGAAAACGCTGAAAAGGGAAAGACTCCAGGGTTAAGAAAGCACGCACAGAGCCTCCTGCATTACAGCAGCAGCAAGGGTGACAAGGATCACAAAGAGGTGATGTTATAGGTGAGGCAGAAAACTCCTCCTCCTTAGCATAAGTGTCAGTGTCTCTGTACCAGGCGGTATGTCCCCATCACAGCATCGTGTGCCAGGAACCTGACACGGGCAACCTCTCAGGTGTGTATTTGCAGGCCAAAAATTTCCCATGGTGCCCAAGAGATTCGCACACTCGACTCCCTTTGAAGACTAACAGCAATTTGGCATCCAAATCCCTCACAAGCAGCTTTGAAGTACCAGCTACAGTGGCCCTTTCACAGCGACAAGCTTGAGTCTCCTCAGCTGTGTCCGTGCCACTTGTATGCACGGGAGGACACACGCTGAATTTCCTTCCCAGCCGACAGCAAAGCTGTAACTGCCGAAACACCAATTCACGCAGCCGGCAGACTGCCTCGCACTGGTTTTGCCACAGAACGCGTAAGCCTGGATCCCTTAGAAGCAAGCTGTTCTGACATGCTTCCGCAATGGAAAGGGCTCGCCAGCTAATCTCCCGAGTCTCCTAACATCAAAGTATGACCCCAAGCTCAGAGCAGTGCATTGGAAAACTCCACCAGCTTCCCCTGTTTCCAGATCAGCTGGCCCACAGCAATTTTAAAGCACATTAAAAGTCATTTAGCACTGTTACGCATAACTACAGTGCATCTGCTGGACTCCTTATCGCCGACATGTGAATCAGTAGGATGCACTTATATATTAACGTAAGAGATCTAAATATCACATCTCTTAAAAACACAAGCACTTTAAGTCAGTATGATTAGTGCATTGCAGAACCCAGCCTGACTTCCCTGCACAGATCAACCAGTGGGACCAAGAATCCCCCTTCACACCATCCAGCAGAAAGCATCTGCACAGACGTCGCATGAAGTCGTGACCTTGCAGCTCCCCCCATTCACATCAGGTCCACGTGCAGCCCTCCATACATCAGTCTCACAGGGCTGACCCACATGCTCCTTGAAACAGAAACAGCCAGCTGCCAGCTTCTAGAAGTCTCTCCCAAGAAATCAGCATTAGCAAATCCTTTTAGAAGGAATGAAAACAGGTATTATTGAAAAATTGGGTTTAAGTAAGGGTAAACTTAAGGAGGAAAGAAGTCCCTTTCCAAATACTTGCATTAATACTTTTAAGAAATTATAAAATCATAGAATCATAGTATCACCGAATGGTTTGGGTTGGAAGGGACCTTAAAGCCCATCCAGTTCCAACCCCCCTGCCATGGGCAGGGACACCTGCCACTAGACCAGGTTGCTCCAAGCCTCATCCAGCCTGGCCTTGGACACTTCCAGGGATGGGGCATCCACAGCTTCTCTGGGCAACCTGTGCCAGTGCCTCCCCACCCTCTCCAGGAAGAATTCCGGTTTGGGAAGATTTGAAGTGTTGATAACCTCCTTGCTAAGGTTTTATGGTACGTTTTTACAATGAATCTGCTATTAATGACTGCGACTCTGAAAATAAAACGAATATTTATTTCTTGAATAAAAGCAAGTCACTTTCTTCAATCCACTCCTGAAGAGCTACAGAGCTGTTTTACACATCTTGCTGCATCCTGTCTGGAAGAAAACTTTCAGCTGTAATTTAAAACTCCATCGTCTCACCGAGAGACTGTGCCTAAAGCTGCGTTGGGCAACCATCCTAGCCTAGCTGCAGTTACAGGAGAAAAACATGGGGTTCAAGACTCAATTAAAAGGATGATTGCTGTACAGGTAAAGTTCATTTTGGTTGTGATGCTGACACAAACTGTATCCATAGCAGAGCTTTTGTCAGAGTAGAACAGTGTCAGAATCCAAACGGGCACTGCTCTAGCAAGGAAAGACTGAAAGCAGACCTGGTCAGAGGTATGCCTGAGCCCTACAGGAGAAACTCAGCAATCAGGGTACACAGGCTCCAATTGGAAATTCAGGGGTGTCTCTGTTTAAATTAGTAGTAGAAAGGATAATACATCGAACCTGAATCTGCGTATGTCTGCACAGAGCCTTTTTATGGACATATGCACAGGTCTAGACCAGTATGTATCTTCAGTATAATTATATACAAACTCCCCTCTTCAAAAGCAAGTAATTCTGCTTCACCAGCACCCATCTCATCTTCTGTTTGGGTATTTCAGCACCGGTAGCCCATTACAATGCACATCACAGGCTGCAGCAAACATATTTCTGTGAACCAGGACACCAGAATTAGACTCCACATACTTTGTATTTGTCTCATCATCTGACTAAGAATACACAGCCAGATACTAAGAACACAGAAAGTAAGTTAGGATGGGGGTGAGCTCCAACACCAGTCTAATGAAGGGAAGAGCCTTAAAAATGTATTGAGTACCAGGTGAGGAGACAGTAGGAAGCAACCAGCTGAAGCTCATCTCAGACTGCACCTCCAGAATCTGCAACAGGCAGATCTGCTCAGAGGAATCCTGTTGGGTGAGAAGTACCAGGAGACCATCCATTGCCCTGCAATTACCTGGCACTTCACCACCTCTCAGAAATGCAGGCATACCTCAAGACAAAAGCCAGAATGCAGGCACCACATCAGTAGCACAACTCCATCCTGACCTTTCTAGGCACCAGGTGAATGCCCGAGTCCCAGTTCTTCCACACGAGAGAGGTCAGAGCAATCATTCCACCACCACCAGTTCATAAAGTAGGATACATGGGCACAGCCAGCATGAAACGCTACCTGCAATGGCCAGGGACGGTTGTGACCGGGACAAATTCCGGGCACCGCCAATAACACCACCACGAGTGCCACTTGCAAGGTGAATAAAGATTGACTTACACGTGCCTTAGAGCCTTACATCTTTTTGGGATCTATTGAACAGGCCTCTTTCAGCATCATTTGAAAGCTAAATACATTTGTTCGAAGTCTCAAGCAGCCGCTAGGCCGTGGCTAAAGCAAAGGTGCAGCACACTGAGGCAGAGAAGTTGTATTTTTTGCAGTCTTTTGCACAGATACACCCCTAAAGACAGTGCTTAAAGACAGACTTCAACTATTTTCATTAGATGAGATCCATTTTCTCAGCAAGTCCAATTCTCCTACCCGTTTGTGTTCAAGGGGATGCCTGACAGACTGGAGATGTGCTCATCAACAGAAAGGCAACGATGCAGAACTGGTTTTGAACCTCCTCTCCCTCCAGAGAGCAATCACCTGCACAAGCAGCCCCATCTGTTTCAAAGGAATGATAAAGAAACTGTTTCCTTCAATTTAATTCTGCTGTTGAGCTTATTTCCTCATGTTCTTCCCTCCAGCAAGCCAAAGGGGATGGGCAGTAGGAGCAGCTCCACCCAAACAATCTAGGGATGGGGTTTAGCCTATGCAGAGCTGTGGGAAACAGGCAGACGATGCGGTGCCTTTGCCTAAGGATCATGGCACCAGGGAGGACTCAGGAAATACAGTTTCTTTCCCTGGCTTTGTCACTGGCTTGTCAGATGACCTTGAACAAACCACCTCACCTCCTCACCCTCCAGCTTTTTTCTCTGCAAAATAGAGGCAATTGCCACCCTTTTCTGGGAGAAATACCTTGCCACCTAGTGAAATAGAGTCTACCAAGCTATTTACCAGACTGGTGTGCCCACAGGCAAATGCAACAGCAAACTGGCCACTCTTACACTGAGCCCAAGAACATCACTTTAACTTCCCTTGCTATGGGCAAAATCTTCACGTTACTCAGCCGCTGTTGCAATAACTGCCCTCTGTAGCACTGTCATCCCTCCCCTTCTCCCCCCTTTTCCCCACTGACTTCCTCAGGCACAATCAATCGCTCTTTTCTGGAGCAGTTTCCTCACCCCTATGCCCACCCTCAATCCTGTCACTGGGAAACAACACTAAGTAATTAAGTCTGTTGTTATTTCTCCCACTGACGCCTCCATACAGGCTATATATACATACACAGAGAGATGCAATAATAGAAGGTTTATTTAGCCAAACACCTGCTGCCCAGATCTTTCTTTCAGTGTGTTATGAGGAAAAGAAAACAAAGCTTTGTCAGTAGGCTAGGAGCGAAGCTCGCAGCAAACCCTCTTCTTTGTTCCAGTACCAAGACATCACTCTGATGGACAGGGGAGATTTTTAGCTTCTACAGATGGAGGTGAAACAAGCACTATCTGAAACAGTATCTTTTACAGGGTCTGAAAAGAAGGTAAGGGATCATCTAGCTTACAAACTGCATCCTGCTATGGTTTCCCAACAGTTTCCCAAGGTATTCCCAGCAGATTTGGGAGCTCCTGAACAGGTGGGCTAACGCGTAGATTTATGCGACAACAAACCAGATGTGGCACATCCTGAAAGCCCAAGACACGCCAAGACAGAATCACATCGCAGAAGCATCAGGCAAACTCAGGTGTTTGCAGATCTCCACATGGCCTAATGGGGGAGAGGGAGTGTGGGAAGAAGCGTAAATCAAGGGGTCACACGAGCGCTGGAACAAACGCACCCCACTTTTCTAAGGATGTGTGTACGACTGACTGTAACAGTTAAGAATGCAGTGCTCTTCCCATAGACGTATCCCTTCTCCGGCTGTTTCCCTCCCACCTGGGCTCTCCAGTAGCGTGTAAGGGTTGAGCTCATCTGCAGGTTTTCCTGCCGCGGGACTCCACTAAGGTCTCTCTGTACTCCTCGCTCAGCCGTTTTGACACCATCCGCAGTCATTTAATTACCCTTAAGGTCAGCAGCTTTCTCTCGGGGGCATTTTTAGCCAGGCTATGGGTTAAAAATATTCCTGGGAAGGAAGAGGAAGGGAGGAGCCAAGCAGACAGCAAGATCACCCACCCAGTACTTCCATAGGAAACGAGGGTAAAAACGGCCTCCCCATCAGACGGCGGCTGCTGTTTCTTTTATGTCAGGGCTGCCTAATAAATCCGTTCAGATTCAATCAATTCAGAAACTTAAATACAAGGTGTAATAGCATCAAGCAGAGGTTTGAGGTAGAAACTCAAAGGCTTCCTAAGTTAGGCAACCTACATAATTTGACTTAAAACACTGACAAATGTGACCCGAGGTCTTAACCCTACCTCACCTACCAGCACCCGCTTACAAGGCATTCCCTACGTCACGCCATACGGCTAAAGCAAGGGCAGCAGCAATGCTGTTCACGTGCTACAGCAAATACTGTGAATACTGCCCTGGTGACTAACAGCACCGTACCGAGGAGCCACGTTTACCCTCCGTCATAAAGCAGCGGTATGCGCTTACACTGGCCGCCCTGATAAGCCTAATGAACATCCCTCCCCCAATGTAACTCCTCTGAAAATAGAAGGCAGCATGTTTTTACGTACTTACACAAAAAAGTATCTACATTTCGTTGCTTACGGGTTGGTAGCCACACATTATGGTTATTTATGACACGGCTGCCAACCACGATTACAACAAGAAAACCAACCGTGTCAGTAACCAACAAAAACTTCTTGAGCACGACGGGAAGGATCTCTGGCCTATGCGTCTCAGAACCTGTGCACAAGGACGAAAAGGATTAATATAACTGGATTACAACTCTCGTACAGACCATGAACACAGCTGAGTTGGTGGTAGCAGGCCCATATTTACACTACGGTACAAAAGACAAGCAGTGACAGCAAGAGGTGTTTACAAAGGGCTGTCTGGCTTGCTTGCTTCTCATGCTGTCGGAGGGCGAGGAGGGAAGAATGACTTTTGGTCGTGGTGAATGAGCAGCCAGCGTTTCCGTTCCGTGGAGAGCCCTCGGTGGAATGGGCAGTGTTGAGTTGAAGACCGCCCTGACCTCTGCTGGTCCCCTCCGAGAGAACCAGCAGACACAGCCCTCAGGCAGGGAGGGACAACCCCTGGGCAGAGCCCTTCCCAAGTACACAGGAAAAGTTGACCACAGGGTACCTATACAGGCCACCAACTCATCCCAGGAAAAAAACCACCCAGATGAGCTTCCAATTTACTTCTGCTTCACACTCACATACAAAGATTCTGTTTCTAGCCCCAAAATTTGCTCCTCTGCCCCTTCTAGCCCTGAAAGGCTCCTACGGCTGCCCAGGTCGCACCACAAGCCATGGATTGGCCTCTCTCCCCCTGCTGAGGGTCCCCCACCCCCCTGCCCCGTCACTGCTTACCCCTTACCTCCCTCCCCAGTTTCACAGTCGCCGTCTGGACAGCCTGCGTTTGAGAGCTACCTCACCGGGCAAAGCAAGGGCAAACTGTGCCTTCCTCAGGCCTTAAAACTTCCAGCGGGGGAAAATGTGGAAGGATAACAAGCCATTTCCCCTGACAACGAAGGGCCTCAGCCTGCAGGCCCACGGCGTACCACATCCCAGGGGCGGGTTGCAGACGGTCCCTGCTCCCGTCGCGTTCTCAGACTGGAAGGAATACTCAAACCAAAAGCTGTCTCACACGTTGCAGCTCCCTCCCCATCGCCCTGACAGAAGCATGACCGTCATGCTTTACATTGCCACAGCAGCGGTTCCTCACCAAGTGCCGAGGGCAGTAACCAAAATGGGCCTTCCCACTGCCAAGAGGAGCTGCGGCCTGGAGCGCAGGCAAAATAACGGGCAAACTCGGCAAAACAAGCGGGTGGCGCCAGGCGAAAGCGGTCGTGGCCGTCCGTCACCTCAAAAACATCGCCTTGCGATGTCAAAATTTCTCGTTTAGGACGGGACGTGGCCAACCTGTTTCAGTTTAGAAGCCACCTTTGAATGAAACACACTCTGCCGTGGTGGCATGCACGTGGCTAGGCATCCCGCACCGCAGGCGAGGCTTCTCCAGCCTCTTCCTTCGGAAGCAAATGAGATGACGAGGAAGGCACGACCGCTCCTGCTGCTGCCCCTCAGCAGCACCACGCCAGAGAAACTCCATTAAAAAGAGATAATACAGGAAATACCGGGTAAGCCACACCA
>NW_010234492.1:10415-10680 GCF_000690775.1 Eurypyga helias
AGAAGGAAAAGCCAGCAATTTCCTCCAGCCGGGTTTTGAAGCCAAATATTTTATTTTTAAATATTAAGAAGCTGCCTGCTAGACGGTGCTGGCAATTAATAGGTTCAATACGGGTAGGACGTGTGCTCGCTCGACAGCCAGCGAAAGGAGGCCGAAACCCCCATCACACCCCACACACAGACCCCAGAGCAAGACCAAGGCCAGAGGGTCGGAAGCGGGTTATAAGGCAAGGCCCCGCGGGTTCCCTGCTCGGAGGCGGCAGCCC
>NW_010234493.1:0-1833 GCF_000690775.1 Eurypyga helias
CGCTCCTTCTCGCCTTCCCTTTCCCTCTCCTTTCTCTTCCCGCTCTCCACTTTGTTTTTCTTTCATTCTGGCTTTCCTCCTCCCACTCGCCTCATCTCCTCCTCACCCCTTCCTTTCCCCGGAGCCCGCGGACCGTGCAAGGCGGGTCCTCACCCCCAAACCCGCCGCGGCTTTACACCGCACCTCCTTTCCCCCGCAATTTCTGCCCCGAACTTGCAGGGCTTCTGTGCGGGGAGGACGAAAGGCAGGCGAGCAAAAGCGGGTTTGAACCCAGATTTATTTTCTTTCTCCCCACCCCACCCCCCTTTTTTTTTTTCTTTTAAATTGGGAACATGGAAAATCTCTGCGGTGGTGTGAGTCCATTCCTCAGTAAGACCTAGCTGGGTCGTCAGACCTTGCTACCATGCAACTATTTTTATTATTAGGTATGTTGCTTTTAAGAAGATTTAATCAGCATCTTGAGCTGGTAACTCTTTTGTTTAGTTTCTGTAGCTATGGAAGTGTGATTTACAGAGATTTGTACGGGTCATGGACATCTTTCCAGACTTACTGTGTATATTTAGACAGGACTTTGCTTGGTGTTAAAAAGTGTATATTTTGAATAGGTTCACACACAGTAGCAAACAATACCGACATTGTAAAGGCATGTACAACGAGTATTGAAACGCAGCATCCAGACTTCAACTAATCTGCCCTCAATAAAGCTGAAATAATTATCCTAAGCCGCCTTTCTAGAAGAAAAATCATTGAGGAATTCAAAACTTTTTTAAAGATCTTTTCTGCATTCCGATGGAGATCGAGGGGTGAGGCTTGGAGCCCAAACTACTTTCAGACATCAATGGAGGGAAGGAGGGGGGGGAAGTGAGATATTACAATTAAAATGTGAAAACATAGCGTGACTTGCCCTATCCGAAGGATAATAATAATACTGCTATGGGTGGTAGAAGTTCTTTAGCTGGGCTCCAAACTGGTTGTGATCCTTTCACAGCGCGCTCCTCGTGAAATAATTCCAAGTGGCAGATGAATAGGTCCAGTTGGAAGAGCTGCTGGACTGGAAGAAGCTCGCTGTATTACACATTCATCTGATTTCCACTAAACTGTCATCGGTGAGCTACATGGCTTCATAGTCCTAATGGAAATAACTCGCCCTCTTAATTTTTAGTGATCTGCTTAAACACTTCTGTGAACAGACTTGGGGAAAACTTTTTTCCCCCCCTCCCTCCGTGCTTGGCTCATATTTCCAGTTGTACAGCTAAGGAGGGAAAAAGACTTCTCAGCCTCTCTACAAATCGACTTGGAGGTATTAATTGGACAACAATATGTTTAGCCAAAGATTTTAATACACACACACACAAAATCTTTTTCTTTGTAATCCTTTCCTTTTATGTAAAGGATTACAGAGGGGAGGGTGGGGGGAATTCCTGCCGGAGTTTCTTAATATTTCATTCCATTTTTCTTCAAGCTGCATATTAAACTACTTTAAAATGTATTTCTAGAATAAAATCCAAACCGTCCTCTTTTTTTTTTTTTCTTTTCATCTCCCAGACGATCTGGTCGTTCGCCTACAAGTAGCATCCCTCTATTAGGATTCTTGATGAACCTTGCAGAGCTTCTATATATATCCATTCTTTCTTCCTTTCTTTCTCTTTCTTTCTTTTTTCTCTCCCTTTTTCCTTTCCTTTCCTTCCTTCCTTTCCCTTCCTTCCTTTCCTTTCCTTCCTTCCTTCCTTCCTCCCTTCCTTCCTTCCCTCCTTCCTTCCCCCCTTCCTTTCTTCCCTCCTTCCTTCCCTGCTTCCTTTCTTCCCTCCTCCCTTCCTTCCTTCCTTCCTTCCT
>NW_010234493.1:2139-2365 GCF_000690775.1 Eurypyga helias
CTCCCTTCCTCCCCTCCCAGACATATGGAACACATAACTGCATTTCTCGCGAAAATCTTTCTTCCACAGCATCCTTCCGTAGGGCATTTCTACTGCAGTGCATGTGTACTCTGTGCGCTCCCCTGTCTGTCGACAGCCGAACCAACCCCCGACCCTGATGTGCCCGTCAGCTAGTACCAAGGGCTCACCGGAGCCCGCTCTGCTCCCTGCGCCCGCGGACGCCCCG
>NW_010234493.1:2392-2641 GCF_000690775.1 Eurypyga helias
CACGGCGGGGGCAGGCATCCTCAAATGCTTGTGCCCGTTGACGCCGCTCGCTGGCGCGGGTGATCGAGGTGCAGTGGTCGTTAGCCAGACCCAGGGAAGCGGGTCCCGCGCCCTCCCAGCCCGGCCGGGGATTCAGCGCTCCCCTAAGCCTGTTAGGGACACACTCTGATGTCCTGAAATGTGCAAGCAGATAATTGTTGGCGCTCTAGCTTTGTGTGAGGAGGCCAGGGTGTAAATGGCTTTTAATGA
>NW_010234494.1:0-4323 GCF_000690775.1 Eurypyga helias
GCCCGCTCACGCACCAGCCCCGCCGCACTGCAGCGCCGAGGGACGGCGGGGGCCGGGCAGGACCTCTCCAGCCTGCAGCACCAACCGCCCAGCGGGCCCTGCACTGCTCAGCCCGAAGGATACGACTCTCCTAGTCCTTCCCCGTCGTCATGCGCTGCGTTCGAGAGCTGATTGCCAGCCGGTTTTTGAAACCAGACTATGAGCTCCATGCGATGCCTCAAACAGCGAGCAGGGTCGCCCAAAATCAGAGCAAAATCGGTACTGAAATGCATGCTGGGGCATAACACAAAGTCTTTTCGGCAGGTCTCGATTCCAGAGTAATGCAGAGTTTGTTCATCCTTACAATTAAACTACCAAAGTTCCGCAGAGCTTCCACTGCATTATTTTATATGCATTTCAATAGCATCCACAGGTCACGCTCTGCTCTGTGTAAAGCCTCTGCTCAGCTACCTCTTAATACAGAATAATCCTTCGTTAATTTGGACCTCAACCACCCTACACCTCAAGAACCCATCTTTCTTTGGGATCGCACAAAGCCAGCAAAATAATTTCGGTCCATATGTCTTTTTAAGGTTTGCCTGTTTACTGTTATTGGTACAATGATCTGGCTAATAGTGAGAAAGGGAAACCAAGACAGGCAACAACCCCAAATGCAAAATTCAAAATAAACTCAGCTACTTTTGAAACATGAACATTAATAACTTTTGCAGACATTATTTTGAGTCCCCGTGCGTGTCTTCTCTAAATCAGTAATGCAAACTGTAGGATGAACCAAGGAAGAAGCAGCCACTGACAATTCTGGTCCTCCTGAAGGAGGAGTTGTATACACTAGGAAAATTTTGGATGATATATTTTCCCTTAGAGACTTCTAGACTCAGTACTGCAAGGTAACACCTGAGGATCAAAGCCCTGTGAATTACAAAATGTCTTGAACCTTTGTGGTGTTCAATGAGAAGGGAGAGCACTCAGCTTCTTCCCCAACTGGGTGTTTACCCTCATACGTGTCCTCCACGTATTTCTCTGTAAATAACACAGGGATGTTCGGGGTGGACTCAGCGGCTGCTGAGAGAATGCTCTTCCCCTCGAGAGGCATGGCTTTCAAAATACCGGCAATGAAGCATTAGCTCCGGTCCCACTCTGCAGAGTGGCCTGATTTAAATAACTATACTTTATTCATAATGAACAGGAATGCACTGATTTAGTCTCTCTTTTCCCTCTCCTCCCCTTTCATTGCCCTTTTAAGGTGCAGAAGGTCATTTTAATTCTACTCAGAATTACTTCTCTAAAAATGTTGGTAATTCTGACAAAAGCATCACACTTTACTGTAAAGGCACCCAGTGAGCAACACTATGAAGGTTACAGGAGAGCACAAGCTATAGCTCTGTTGTTTTCATTTGCATACAAATTGTCAGCCAGAAGCAAACATTTTCTAACACTCTGAGTTATATAAAAACAGCCTTTTGGACTGAATTTTATCTTTATCCAAAAGAATTTCTAAAGAATTATATGTTTTTCTTTTTTAAACTAGAACTCACTCAAGATAATTTCTCTAAATGACACATTCTTTGAAATTGTTTTATAATATCTTTTGTAATATAGCAGCATCTAAGGACAACCGATCAGAGATTAAGACCCTATTATGCCAGGTACTCTGCAAATGCAGACATTCTTCGGGCCAGAATTGCAGCAACAGAGTTAAAACAAGAAAAAACCTAGACATACTGGAAGACAGTGGGTGGGAAAGAAAGAAAGAAGTATGAGAAGTGTTTTGTTTGTGTAACAGAGTGTTTATCACCTGTGCTGAGACTGTCAGGTGATAAAGTACCATAATGGAGATTTTTGAGGTATTGGAGGAGACTAAGGTTTTACTTGGGAGCTTAATAGATATGTCTGTGAAGCTGCTTCTCTTTCTTTCAGCCCACACTGGAGAAACTATGAGCTGAGTTACTTCCACCCCTACCCATGAACTTTGCTTGTATATTTCTAACTGTGAAAAGCAAATATTTATAGTAATTGATATGAAATAGCGTAGAATAAACTGAGTTATAACTTACCCACTTTATCGCTTTCCAGTATGCCGTTACATTTATGTAAGCTCCGCTTCTCAGAAAGGCCCTTCTGTGTTCCCCATGAGACAAAGGGAAATGGGATGGTTCTGGCTCCTAAACCACCTGACACCCATTGTGGTGATGGACACTGAGCTCACCTGGGACTGCCAACACATTTGTTTAGGGGTTCGGTAGTATGTTTTTTCTCTGTAAGGCAGGAGGCTGTGGCTCTTGTCAAATCTGGAAGCTCAGAGCTTGTGCCTTGGGATGGAGGCAGTAGGCATAAGGGGCTTGTAAGAGGAGGCTGGTTATAAGGTTATACAACAACCATGTATTGTGCAAGGTAATGACATTTTGTTACTCCTATTTTTCCCCTATAAAAGTTGGTTGCTCATAATGAAACTGAACAAAACCGTAGTATTACACAAATGAATTTTAAAATATTTTTCGGCGTTAAGTCTGTGACAAACGAAGGTCAGCAAAGTTTAGTGTTGTATTGTCTACTTGTAGTGGTAATCCCAATAAAAATATCAGTGAAATACTAATTTAAGTGCTTTTTAAAAGCTTGCAGCATTTTGACATTGTACATTTTATTTTCTTTGCTCTTGGGCTGTGAAAGATTAGGCACACCTGCACTAAACAGATAAAAGTTCGCTTGGAGAGATTTTATTGTGGTTCTTTTTTCTATTTGTTATTCTCTCCTTCCAGAATAAAGACTAGGGATGAGATTCTCAGCTGGCATATACTGGCAGAGCTCTCTGGTTAGGGAACAGCGCTGTGCTGGCCTACAGATGCTCAAAATAAGTCCTTGAAATCTGATGTCTGCTGAAAACCTGGATCTGTTGGATCTTTCTCAGCAATGTATGCATATATACACACTATCTCATTTTCCCACACTTTGAGGTTACCATCTTATTTCAACTTGACTATGCTGCTATCCAATTCATCTAAGTAATTAATTTATTTTATTATATTTGTAAAGTTTGCCTCCCTTGCCCCAACACTCTGAAAGACTTTCCTTTCAGTGTGGTATACTGACTTATATTCTGTGTCCAACCAAAGAGGCCAGGACGACTTGATTTAAAAAGCAAACCTCTCCTATGTTTGATGGCCTACTGAGCTTAACAGGTGCAAACTATTCACTCTGTGCAAAATGTGTGTGTGTGTACGCGTGGGTGTGTCAGCCTGTACATAGAGTCCAGGATCCAACTTACAGCAATACGCAAGCTGAACACACTGATTGGCTGACCTTCTGACGCTTGAAAGTTGGGAGAAATCACTCATTAAAATAGATTTGTTATAGATTGCCCTGAAAGGTTTCTTTAACCCAAAGTCTGCCAGCTCTGAGCTGAGCCCCAGAAGAGACCCTCTTTATAGGCGTCACATAATTGGCTGATCAAGTTTTCAAAATCAAATTGTACCACATAGTTTTCACTTTGTGGAAGACATTGGCCTGTAACTTTGATGAGGATCCATTTAACCAGTGGTAAATGAATCAGCTGCTGACATCTCGATCTGCTGTAGCCACTTAGATGCCTTTACATTCACTGGAGGGATTTTAGGATGCAAGGATCGGAAATGTCTAAAATAGGTCAGATGAGTTATGAGCTAAATGTGCCTATTTCTCTTTCCTGAGTAGAAAGGGCACTGTGGATGACTGGTTAAGGTCTAAAAATTTATGCTGCGGTCATCTAAGTCTAGGTTAGGTGAATCCCACACTCACTGTCTTAAATAAACTCGTCAAAATAACATTGAACGAGTGTCCTTAACACCGAGCGTGAGCAAACCAAGGCTCTGAATTGCATCTGTGTTTGCTCAACTTTTCATTTCAAATTGAGCACTCCAATACATCATCAGCTGAACAGAATAAAAGATTGGCTCTGCATTGGAGTATATTTTCTGGAAACATGCTAATATACTTGAGAAACAGAAATCTTACTTGATAAAATAATAATAAAAGAAACCTCAATACATTCTGGTTACTACTCTTAAGTCATCATATGAAATGAAGAGGACCTTTTTTTATAGGTATTAGAGGCACTGGAAGGAAACAGATCCACCATATCCACCTGATGTAGCAACAAACTGTATGGACTAATCCTTTAAATCTAATTCAAACAGCCCAGGAGAGAGGTGCTGTGGAGCTATGAACAGACTCATGCTGAAGTACCAAATTACAAGGCAAAAGTGCCTCTGAGAGGTATGGACCCCGTTCTCTGCCCTGGGCATTTCTACAGATACAGAGTGGAAGCTGCTACAAAATCAGGAAGGCTGC
>NW_010234494.1:4354-6066 GCF_000690775.1 Eurypyga helias
TGCAAGGAATAATAGAAATTCAGATCTTTTGACTGGGACACAAGTCTCCAAGAGTACTATTGGTATGCAAACACCAGCAAGTGAAAAGCATGACACACGTACCTGGCTCACAGAGTGAAAAGGCATGTTATCTGACTCTGATGTGAATTCCTAGCTATGAAGATGTAAAGGGAGAGGGGAGGAGAAGGTCACTATGCAGTAAAAAGACAAACATATCTGACGCGTGCAATCAAGCAGGGTCTGTAAATTAATTTTCAGCTCTAAAAATTGACTATCTCCTGGGGAAATTCTATTATCGAAAAACAAGATATATTCCAATTAGGAGAGAGGTCATATAGAGGGCAGGGTAGAAAAGAGAAAAGGAAGAAGACAAAGAAAAAAAACTTTACATATTAGAGCTCTAAAGGTATGACCGTCACTAAATGGGACAAAAGGGAGGAGGCTCTTAGGAACCTTAATTTGGAATGCCCTTGATTTCTGTCATTTTAAGTTAAAGCCTGCATATTTTAACACCGTGGTGCCTTACAGGATTCCGGCACATTGTGTGTACTGCTACCTGCTGTGGATCTGGACCTTGGATCACTGCTCTGTCTCTCAGTATGACATGAAACACTAAGGGGTACATTTTCAAAGCAATAAGTGGGGATTTCACTGCGTGATTCCCACTGAAGTCAATGTAAAATATGTAGCTGAAGCACTGTGGAATGATTTGAATATTTCCCATATCATTTCTTAGAATTGCCAAAAACATTTCTGGTATATAATGGGGTACTAGAAGTTTCCATGGACTGCTATTCAACTTCAAAGTCTTTACCTTGTAAATTTTGAGCTTTGATAGGTTTTTGGAAGTAACCAAATATTGTTATTATTTGTCTTCTGTAGGTGTTGTCAGCTGATAAGCTCATTATGAAATCCATTAATTGTTAGTGGAAAGAATAGAAATCCATAGAACTCTTCACTGTTTTGCTTAACAAAAACTATACAAATATTGCACATTTTGGTACCAGCTTTCTTGTCCACTGTGTTTTGTAGGATTTTATAATATTCTGAATCACAGAATGGTACTGAAAATTCTGTGATAACCTGAGTTTTGCTGAACTTCTGCAAAGAAGAATTATTATTTTTCAAGCAGCACCCCGCTCCCCTCCCCAGAATGCATACTTTTCAGATTTTTAGAACTGAATGTATTTTAATTCTTTTCCCGTGGAAAATCAGATGTTCTGAAATAGAATAAATAAAATTTATTTTTCAGAGAAAAAGATTAAAATTCAGTCCATCAACTAATTCAGAAACTGACATCAGCTCACAGTAAAAGTAAAAACATTGAGGAGCTAAGGGCAAAGCAGGAGGATGAGGGTTTGAACAGGCAGGAAAAATTCTTCTAATATATCTCACTGATGCAAAGTTAAAGATGTTAATGTGCTCAGATAAAGAGAACCGAAGGATCAATGTAGCAGACTTTGGAGAGAGCTGGTACATGGAGTGAACGTTAATGTAAAACATCATTTTTATACAGAAAATAATAAAACTTCTACCTGTGTTGAAAACAACAGGCTGAGTGATCCAGAGGGGCCTTGACAGGCTTGAGTGCTGAGCCCGTGTAAACCTCATGAAGTTCAATGAGGCCAAGTGCAAGGTTCTGCACATGGGTCAGCGCAATCCCAAGCACAAATGAATGGCTGGAGAGCAGCCTGAGATGAAGGACTTGGGGG
>NW_010234495.1:0-1226 GCF_000690775.1 Eurypyga helias
AGGGGGCAGGGGAGGGAGGGGGAAAAAAAGCACACAGACATCAACTATTTCACCTTGATGAAAGTCTCAATACGCTATGGAAAGCCTAAGTATTTATTCTTTTACAGTACACGGGGTGCCGGCTGCAAGAAAGGGAAAAAAAAAAAGTATCCACTTCAGGCACAACTTCTTTCTTTTAAACTTAACTCAGTAAAAGAAACCGGGTTGAGAAGCTGCAGTGTCGTAAGCAGCAGCAGATCTGTGCATCGGTTTAAATGTCTCTGAATTACCACACTGATGGCACACCTCAGCCTTAGGAAATTCTGCACTACGCCCGTTTTGGAACGCTACAAGGGTCAGTCCACCCCGGCCGGGGCCGTCGCCGAGCTCCAGCAACGCCACCGGCCGGAGAGCGCAAAGGAAACAGTAAAACACTGAAGGCCTGGCCGTAACTCTGCACAAAGCTGAACTCACTGCGCCTTCCGAGGGTCCTCACGACCCCGGCAGAACAAGCTGAAGTGAGCCTTCCATTTCCACTTGAAAGGAAAGACATTATGCAACTGAGCACTACAGCAGAGCAATTCCTTGGCCAAAATAACAAGGAGAAAAGCACAGGTAAGCGTAGTGCAGAATTCCGTAAGGTCCACCCGCGCAGAGCCGTCTGCCACGTTCACTCACGTAGGCAATGCAGGTTTGCAGTTACCGGTTGCGTTAAATGCACCATTCAAAACAAGCTTCTAAAATGTGATACTATAAGGCGCCACCTTAAAGTTCTCCAGAATGCAACTGTGCATAACTTGAAAATGATTTCATCGATTTATTTTAAACATAAACATGAGAAGGTGTTAAAACCGGTGTAATAGCTTCTTAGAATTTGGAGGAAGGGATGAACAGGGGGATATTCAGTACCCTTCACCAGCCCCACCACGCAGTCGTACGTCAGGTACGGGTTCTGTGCGTCAGTCTATAACACCAGCCTGACGGATCTTTCTCTCTGCACCAAATCCCTGCAAGGAAACAAACCAAACCTTCAGCTCCAGCATCATGCGTTACGGGAAACCCGTCCTGTTCCAGCCAGGGAAAGCACCGCGCTTCCAGTTGGCCGCTCCCACCTCCAGAAGCGGGGACAGCACCACGGCAGGTTGTGCGCGCTGCTCTTCACAGCCCCGGGTACTTCACCGGCTGCCCGCGCCGCGCGCTCTCTCTTACCGCGTGGTGGCAGGTGAAAGCCAAGTTCAGACAAAGGG